>NC_044563.1:20234550-20342050 GCF_007565055.1 Rhinopithecus roxellana | reverse complement strand
TTTTTGTACATAATACAGTTGGCAAGTAACAAAGAACTTGGGCCTGCAAACTGCAAAGTTTGTGCTGTCTGTCCTGAATTATCTGCCAAAATAATGTTTAAAGGCTATATGGTTTTCAAATATATAATGTATTATATAATTTATTAAACCAATAATTTATTGCTGGACACCTAGATTGTTTTCTGTCATTATTATAGTCAATACTGCTAAACAAATATTTGCACCCATGTTTGATCATTTATATAGAGTAAATTTTAAGAAGTGAAATCACTGGGTCCAAAGGTATAAAAAGGTAACTGACTGTGGAATCATGTTTGTAATCAACATTAATCAACAAAGCTTAGCTAACAACGCACCAAACCAAAACCCTCTGTCTCACGACCACTCAAGCCTTTTCTCTCTCATCTGCACAAAGATGCAAAGCCACAAATAAAAGTAAATATTCTGTCTTTCACTCAATATATTTTCAAAAATGAAAACACACACTTACTACTTATCTTTATGTATTTACCAGCCAGGAAAAAAGTAGAAGAAAAGTGGATACTTTTCTCTCTTAAGAAGAAAAGACTATCTTTTGGACACGACGTGTCTCATGTTCACTTATTTTTGATCATTTAACAACAAGGAAAATATAAGAGGAAAATGGATATCTCTTAAGATAAAAGATTCATCTTTTAGGTACGACATGGCCCTCTACTAGATGCAAGATTTTTTATTTTAATCTGAGAGCAAAAATGGTCAAGTATGCAAGTAATTGATTCACTCCATCTTGGATGTTTCCAAGAAGGTACAGTGGAGCTTTTTCTCACAGCTCGGTCAGTCATAATCCCTTGGTAGGTGCTGCCACAGGCAAATGGCTTGGGAATACCAAAGGCAGCAGGACTGTGAACACATTCTGTTGCCCTATGCCCAAATGTAGAATAAATGCAGTTTCTTAGCAGGGCTTGTATATTCCTAAAAACCGTCCCATCTCACAGTTGGGGCAAATTTGTGCTTATTCAAAGAATTCCTACTGGTTTTTAACTAGAGTCCTAGTGCAGTGTAGAAAGGGAAACAGATCATTGTTATAATACTCCAACAGTTATTGAGTAAATAGTATAAAATTCTGTATAAGAAATGAGAGACTTTGAAGAGTTAATGATTACAAATTAAAGTGCCTGCTGCGGAAATATTCCTGAAAAGAGAAGAGCCTTTGATTCGTTCCCTGACCTTTTGAAGATAGTAAAGATGCTTGGCTATGTCATCAGCAGCAACTTACTTCATTGCTCAGAGATTTCAGTAACACAAATCACAAAAGATGCATCTAAAAGAATCCAGACTTAAGCAAGGGGCTTCATTGTGCTGAGTTTTTTTTCCCCTACTTATTTCTCTGTTATATTTTTATGACTTGTTCCTCTCGACTATTGGCAGAATTATTTTTGTTTATGGAAAAGATACATTTCTAAATTATTGCTTATGTTGCTATTGATTTGTAACTATACTAGAAATGTTATTCCATTGTTATATTCAGATCTAGTATTGAAAATACTTTCAAGGTATGTTAAAAGCAATGTTTAGTTCATTTAAGCAAGCCAGAGTACATAGCAGAAACAGAATGCAGGAATATAGTTTGTGTGTCTAATATCCCATTTATATGCTATTCTTGCCAGCTCAGAGTGACACCAGTCTCAGGGATGTGCATCCATCTATTATATATTTACTAGGTCACCTGGATTTTATGTCACTCTCCCACAGAGGCCTGCCTACACAGCAAGTATCATTCAGTAATGGGGAGTACCTCAAAGGCCAGTCAGGAAAACACAAACTACATGCATACACAGAAAGAATTTAGCCCAGAAACTTGATTACACAGGTGAGGGGAGAGCTAAGAAGCAAAACAGAAGACACTGAGTAACCCAGAAGCCACTACTACCCCTAAGCCAAAGGGACAAAGAAAAGAGGAAAAGTTACCAGAACTAGGCGCCCAAGTCAACAGGCAGAAGCTGAAACCACAGCAGACCTGTTGTGCTCCAGCTGAAGTCATAAAGAAGATAAAGCTGCTGACAGAGATCCTGTGGAAATAGAGCGACTTGAGGGGGAAATGCCCTGGATTTCATTGCTTTTTACCCTGCAGTCTTTCCACAGTGCCTCCCATTGGTTGAAGACAGTGAGGACCAACTGATCCTGGAGCCTGGAAAACCCAAGGGGTCAGCTCCCCTGGAGCAAGAGAAGGAGGAAATCATGGGAAATAGGCCAGAGAGGCCCATACTATGAGGAAGAGAGTGTCAATAAGTTAGTATTGGTAGACCATCAATTAATCAGTGCCAGATATACAGGCTGTTGGTTGGGCTAGTTTTCATGTTATATGTTCATGCATTCACTCACATTTCTTTTGGAGTCTTGGTTTCCTAGATTTAAGAAACCAAGTATTTACTGAGAACCTATTGTGTGCCAGCCACTTTTTGTTATTGTTTTGCTTTGTTTTTATTTTTCATAGGGGTTTCAGGGACTGGGGAGGGGCTAGGAGGAATTCTCACCTGGCAACATCCTTGGAACTAGAACAAACTGGCAATATGTATCAACAAATTGAACTCACCTTCACCAAAGTAAAAAGCATCCTTAAGAGGGAAGTTTTTTTTTTTTTTAATTAATTAATTAATTTTTTTTTTATACTTTAAGTTCTAGGGTACATGTGCATAACGTGCAGGTTTGTTACATATGTATATTTGTGCCATGTTGGTGTGCTGCACCCATCAACTCGTCAGCACCCATCAATTCATCATTTATATCATGTATAACTCCCCAATGCAATCCCTCCCCCCTCCGCCCTCCCCATGATAGGCCCCGGTGTGTGATGTTCCCCTTCCCGAGTCCAAGTGATCTCATTGTTCAGTTCCCACCTATGAGTGAGAACATGCAGTGTTTGGTTTTCTCTTCTTGTGATAGATTGCTAAGAATGATGGTTTCCAGCTGCATCCATGTCCCTACAAAGGACGCAAACTCATCCTTTTTTATGGCTGCATAGTATTCCATGGTGTATATGTGCCACATTTTCTTAATCCAGTCTGTCACAGATGGACATTTGGGTTGATTCCAAGTCTTTGCTATTGTGAATAGGTGCTGCAATAAACATACGTGTGCACGTGTCTTTGTAGTAGAATAATTTATAATCCTTTGGGTATATACCCAATAGTGGGAGTCAGGAATGAACTTCCATTCACAATTGCTTCAAAGAGAATAAAATACCTAGGAATCCAACTTACAAGGAATGTAAAGGACCTCTTCAAGGAGAACTACAAACCACTGCTCAGTGAAATCAAAGAGGACACAAACAAATGGAAGAACATACCATGCTCATGGATAGGAAGAATCAATATCGTGAAAATGGCCATACTACCCAAGGTTATTTATAGATTCAATGCCATCCCCATCAAGCTATCAATGAGTTTCTTCACAGAATTGGAAAAAACTGCTTTAAAGTTCATATGGAACCAAAAAAGAGCCCGCATTGCCAAGACAATCCTAAGCCAAAAGGACAAAGCTGGAGGCGTCACGCTACCTGACTTCAAACTACACTACAAGGCTACAGTAACCAAAACAGCATGGTACTGGTACCAAAACAGAGCTATAGACCAATGGAACAGAAAAGAGGGAAGTTTTAAGAAAACTTCTTGTAGCACAGTTCTTGCCTTATTTTTGCCTTGCATGTGTGCACTACTGACTGCAATCCTGAAACCAAATAAGGTGTAGTCTAGCACTCTTTCCCAAGCATGAATCTTTACTATCTATATTTTATGCCCTTTAATTTGTGTTCCAGAAAGTTGTCTGATGTTAAAAATTGCAAGCTATAACTAAGGAGAGAATAAGTAAATTCACCTTTTTATTTTTTCAGACTGCCAATTCTGCTTTAGCCAGGAGAAATTATTTAGTAAGCGTATCTGTTTCAATATGGAACTTCTCATAAAAGGAAATCCCTCTACCCATTATATAAATTTTGAGCAAATATGGAAAGAAAAAGTAAATACTCATCAGTTGGCCATGGAGACCCACCGTCTTAGTTTAACCCTCATCCTAGCTTTGACATTGTTAGAATCTTGCTGACGTTTCTTCAGGTGTGTTTTATCTTTCAGGAAACTGAAGCGTAACATCTGGAATAGTGTGGACAAAACATCTGTGGTAACTCTGGGAGTATTTACACTTTTTTAGGTGGTAATGGACATAGCAGGGCCCACTAGCCTAGACAACCCCTCCAGAAGCCAGGCACCTTGAGAAGTTGTCAAGTGAGCTTTGCAGAATTCTACCAATGTTCAAAGACTACGGAAAGAGGAGGATGATATGGGAGTTCTAATAATAAACACTTGCAAAACAAATTATCACCCAAACAAAGATTGATAACAATTATCTACTAACTTTAATTTTTAAAAGCATTTAATAGAAAAAAAAAATACCTGTAGACATTGAGCTCCTGGATATTGGTAGTATACACGAGCTGCGCCTAAAATATGTAAGTGACAAGAGAAGAGCAAAGAATAAATTTTTGTTATCAGAATGTTGAGGCTTAATGATACCCATGGTTAATAGATGTTTGTAGCTTTTAAAGGGGACTGACAAGTGGCATATCTATAAGTTCTTCTTTCACAAGACAGGGGAATTACCAGCCATCCCACAAAGAAAATCCAAATTCTAAACAGAGTAGTTGGCATGTGAACAAACACTGGCAGCCCCTTCTTGCCTAGAAACCACCGAAATAGAGTAGTTGACCCTCCTTAGATTAGAACCATAAAACAAATAAAATGGGTCAGAGCTAAGCTCCTTTAACTAAACAGGATGGTGCCTAGGGGGACACTATAATGTTATTAAACTTGACATATGAAAAGAAATAACATGTGAATCTAAAAGGTGGTTGGCCGGCAATTCATTTGTTTATTGAACAAGTATGTATTGAGGGCCTGTCATGTGCCAGGACTGAGGATGTAGCAGTCAAAAAGCAAAACAATCAAATCAAAACTGTAAGCCCTGCAGTTTACATTCCGGTGGTGCAAAACAGATAATAAATTAATATGCAAAATTAATCTTTTGGATAGAAGATGGGAAGTGGGGGGGAGATGGCAATTATAAATATACTGATCGGGGAAGGACTCACTGAGAATAGGATGCTTGAGCAAGGACTTATATAGGAGGTGAGGAAGGAAAGCAAGTATCTGGGGTCACAGGATCCAGGTCATGTCACACATCAGGAAAAGCACCTGGAGCTTCTGTGGAACCATGAGAAGGACAGTGTGGCCTGAGCAGAGTGAACCAGGGACACAGGGGCAGCAAGCAAAGGGGCCAAATCATGCAGATGGGGTGGCCACATCACCAAATGCTCAGACTGGGATATTTTTTAGAAAGAAAAGGGGTTCCAAAAGTCATCATATTATATCACTTTTAAAACATGTGTTTATTGGCTGGGCACGGTGACTCATGCCTGTAATCCCAGTACTTTGGGCACCCAAGGCAGGCGGATCACGAGATCGGGAGATCAAGACCATCCCTGCTAACACGGTGAAACCCCGTCTCTACTAAAAATACAAAAATTTAGCTGGGAGTGGTGGTGCGCACCTATTATCTCAGCTACTCAGAAGGCTGAGGCTTGGAGAATCACTTGAACCCGGGAGGCAGAGGTTGCAGTAAGCCGAGATCGCACCACTGCACTCCAGCCTGGGTGACAGGGTGAGACTCCATCTCAAAAAAAAAAAAAAAAAAAAAAATGTTTATTGACCCGAATTTGGTCTTATTATATTAGTGGAGCTATAAGATAATTCTATCCAAAATTTATTTTCAAAATAAAAATTTCCTGAAATATCTTAAAGTGATACAAACTTGTGAACATTCAAGCAACTTTAAAAAAATATTGGCCAGGCATGGTGGCTAACACCTATCATCCCAGTACTTTGGGAGGCCAAGGCAGGCACATCATTAGAGGTCAGGAGAGTTTGAGACCAGCCTGGTCTTAAGTGATCAGACACAGTGAAATCCCGTGTCTACTAAAAATACAAAAAATTTGCCAGGTATGGTGATGGGTGTCTGTAGTCCCAGCTACTCGGGAGGCTGAGACAGGAGAATTGCTTGAACCCAGGAGGCGGAGGTTGCGGTGAGCTGAGATCACGCCACAGCACCCCAACCTGGGCAACAGAGTGACACTCTGTCTCAAAAAAAAAAAAAAAAAATTGATTATCTGAACATTTTTAAATGGTACAGATAATTATTCTTGATATGTATTCACATACCTTAATTGGTTATTTAGATATTATTGTCCCTAGCATTGTAATGTGGACATTTTTCAGGAACATGCGTTTTTTTCCATTTTTTTTTTAAAAACAGTTATTATTTTTACAAAACTGCAATCTTTTTTCAAAATTTCATTTTGTGGTTAATATATTTGAAATTGTGGACAACTTTAATTGATGTTTCACTGTAGACTGTAATGTTTTTAACAGAGAACACATTTCTTCTCTAGATACTGATGAACCTGTAAGTTCTGCTAAATGAAGAATCTTTTCATTTTTTATATTAAAATATGTAAATATTTCAGGCCAATATCGTCATAGGTGCTGTCTTTCTACCTTCATTCAAAGCACTTTTGTTCAATAATTTTCTTACAAGATAAAACTTTCAAGTTGTCTATATCTGTGATTGTTTTAACATTTTGCCAAATCTAGATATTGCAAAATCATAGACTTTCACAATTTTTCTCCATTTTGGTGGAGAATAAAAATTTACGCAAATAAAATTAGAACTCAAAATACATCAAATATTTTTCTGAAGCACAATTGTCAAATTAGATAATTAAACCATATCTGCTTTCATCTTTTGATTTGTTCAATTCCTTCTTGGCTTTTGTAGGAAAAAATTTGAGCTTCTTCCTTTGCAAGCCTTATTTTACATAATTGTAACTTGCTAAAAGCTTCAAAGGCTGAATTTTCATGCTACAGTCATTGAGTAATCGATCAAAAATTTTCAATTGGTCTTGAACATAATGCAATCTAAATTTGGGTTGCTTTACAAAGTGGTTTTTCAAAGGCTCAGGCATTCCCAAAATCCAACTGATGACACACAACACAGACAGGAATATACATATAGTAATTCTGAAATGTTTCCTTGCATGGTAGTATTTGATATCAGCTTCTGTCAGAAAAGTTTTGTAGATCAGTTATATAATCTGTGTGTGTGTGTGTGTGTGTGTGTGTGTGTGTGTGTGTGTGTGTATTTATTTATATTTATACATTTTGACAATTTGTTTCTATTTTGACCGACAGAATACTGCAGCTTGTTTGAATGCAGTCACAAATTTTGTGCACATTACAACCAATTCCAAGTACATTTCTGCTCCATAGCTTGTTAACTTGGTAAGACTATTTTATCGCAATGTGTGCTCTATTAACATTTGTATTCCTATTCTTAAAACAAAACAACAGTTTATATTCAATGTTGAGCTTTTCAACTAAATTTACAGTGGCATTAACAATGTCAGATGTTTCACTTTTTGACTAGGAAATAAATTCTCACATATTTTATTTTGATTATTTGAATTAGATAAAAAATAGAATTGAAACATTTCGGAATTAATACATTTTTGAACTGAGACCTTTAACGACACTATTATAAAAAACATTATTTGAAGGTTTGCAAAGGAAAATCACTCATTAATTATTACCAGCTTACTTACAAAGACAAGAAAACGTGGAATTGAAAATGAGCAAAATTAATTTGTGAGTTATTTGATACTAATGCGAAGGTGTGCTTCACAATGATATATACACAGGCCTCCAGCAGCTGCCATGTTGAAGTCATTTTAAGGCATGTTCTTCTTAAATTATTAACTTTGGAAATAGATGCCAAAGCTTCTTCACCATATTTGTACCTTCTGGTTTTCAAAGGGATAGTGAGCCTGTATGGTGCATGGTAAATATTGACAAATATTTTCCAAATGTTGCATATTCGTTATCAGCTTTCTTGAGACAATTAAACATGTGCGTTTTGTTTTGGTTTTGTTTTGAGCTAACTGCTGAAAGGGTTTATTGTAAAATTGTAAAATTAAAAAGGTATTACCATATAATAAAAGAAATAGAGCTTCACATATACAAATAATAACAAAACTGCTTTAATAAAACAATTAGGTTACACTATACTCTATGGCAAAATTACTTAGCCTCTATTTCCTAAAATTTGTATGACATTAAGCCACAATTTCTCCCATTTTCTACTGACTCTGAGGAGGTTCCAGGCATCTCACAGGCCACCCACCACACGACCATGGGAGGGCATGAGTGGTGGTTTGCCAAGTGGCCAGCAGGGGGAAAAGCCTCAGAAATGTTTCTGCTACCACTGAAGATCAGAAGAGTTAGCTATCTCTGACTACTTATGCTTGAGCTCTTAGCTTTAACAGCCAGCACCCTGGATATAATTCTTGAAAGGTTGCTGCTAGCTAGGTTTCATCTGAAAGGAATCAAGAAAAATGACAAGTTATCACTAGCCATCTTTTGCATTCAACCATAATTAAGTCAGAATTTGGCTGGGCACAATGGTTCATGCTTATAATCCCAGCACTTTGGGAACCTGAGGCAGGCAAATCACCTGGGGTCAGGAGTTTAAGACCAGCCTAGTCAACATGGTGAAACACTGTCTCTAATAAAAATACAAAAATTAGCTAGGCATGGTGGTGCACGCCTGTAGTCCCAGATACTCAGGAGGCTGAGGCAGGAGAATCACTTGAACCTGGGAGGCAGCGATGGCAGTGAGCCAAGATTGCACCACTGCACTCCAGCCTGGGTGACAGAAAGAGACTCTATCTCGGGGAAAAAAAAAAAAAAAGAACACTGTTCACTGAATATGTGTTCTATACACTGCTAGATGAGACCATGGAAGAAGCTGGAAGTAGGTCTGTTAAGCCATACTGGCTTACTTAATGCAAATACTGGTAAGAAAACTTTAAACAAAATTGAAAATCTGGGGTAAAAAGTAAAGTTAATAGGATGTGACAAAAACAAGCATAAACCCAGGACTGTCTCAGGTAAACCAGGATATATGGTCACCCCAGAAAGATCAACGTAAGACTATGGCTTTTACTCCAAATGAGATAGGGAGTCATTGTGGGGTTTTGAGCAGAAGAATGACAGGGTCTGACTTTAGTTTTTAAAGGTGCCCCTGGCTGCTTGAGAACAGACTGTAGCGGGGGAAAGGGCAGGAGACCACTTAGGAGCCTACAGCTATAATCTAACATTGAGAACAAAGACAATGGTCCCCTAGTAGAGAGACAAATTCATATCCTTAAAACTGTGTATGTGTTTGGAGAAAAGAACAGTTAGGGGGTAAACCACCCCTGAGCTCAAATTTCAGGTCTGTGCTTCTGGTTATTTCATGTAGGGAACAATGACAAATCAAAACATCGTAGTACAAAATTACCAGCTATGAAGAGCATCTACTTAATTCATCTTACACTAATTCCATTCTCATCAAGCAACCTTTTAATTATAACGTACGTCCATATAGACTTATCCATAGGAGGAGAATGCATATATGAGTAAATACAGCTGCTTTGCTTGATTGCTTTAACTGTAACCATAAATTAATAAATTTGATTTCTAAGTTCTGTGTTTTTGTTTTTTGTTTGTTTTTTGAGACAAGCTCTCATTGTGTCGCCCAGGCTGGGACAGAGTGGTGCAATCATAGCTCACTGCAGCCTCGACCACCTGGGCTTAAGTGATTCTCCTGTTTCAGCCACCTGAGTGGCGGGGACCACAGGCACATGTCACCACACCCTGCTCATTTTTAAATTTTTCGTAGAGACAGGAGTCTCACCATGTGGCCCAGGCTGGTCTCAAATTCCTGGCCTCAAGTGATCCTCCCACCTCAGCCTTCCAAGGTGCTGAAATTAGAGGCCTGAGCCACTGCACCTGCCCTAGGTTTTTAAAATATATATATAATCACTTGTCAGTTTGGTTAGCTTCAGTTGGTTCCCTAGAGCTTCATCATCTCTGTGTAAACTAATAATTGAATTTCCTAATCTATTCAGCAGAAAATAAGACCTGGGAAGTGGTGACCCTAAAAAGTCACCCTGAGAAGACTTCAAACATTCCAGTCAAACAGCAATATGCATCTCTGATGCCCCCACAGTAACAGAATATTCCCAGTGAATCAGACAATACTCTGCCTGTGACCATGCGCTCATTAGAAAAAATTTAGTTCTTGGCCAGGCACGATGGCTCATGCCTGTAATCCCAGCACTTTGGGAGGCCGAGGCAGGCAGATCACCTCAGGTCAGGAGTTCGAGACCAGCCTGGCCAACACAACGAAACCCAACTCTACCAAAAATACAAAAATTAGCCAGGCGTGGTGGTGCGTGCCTGTAATCCTAGCTACTTGGGAGGCTGAGGCAGGAGAATCACTTGAACCTGGGAGGTGAAGGTTGCAGTGAGCCAAGATCATGCCACTGCACTCCAGCCTTCGAGATGGAGTGTGACTGTCTCAAAAAAAAAAAAAAATTAGTTCTCAAAAACTCAAACTCATTCCTCTGCGACAATTTTCTCAATTCTCCTCCTCTTTCCAAAAACATCTTTAGATTAACACTGAGGCATTATTTTTTCTCTTTCTTGGATATATTATTCTTCTTTCATATCATTTTATGTGGGATACAATTAATTTTCAGAAATGCACTCAAACATCCATGTTTAAGGACTATAATAATTATGAAAAGTTACCGGCAAGGGACTTGTGTTATCCTGAACAGAAAGGATCTCCGAAGTCTCGTCAAGGTTACTCTCCTTTCTGGAATGTTGATCCAGGGCAAGAGGAGCTGGGTTGGAATATTCATCACTGTCCTGAAGGGTGGAGCGTTCCAGTTCCTCCAATAAGGCATCTACACCATAAGAAGTAAGAGAGTCATGACAGAGAATATTTAAGTCTCTAAAGTCATTTTCTCCTTAAGTATCTTCACTGTGCCCACATTCATCTCCTTCTTTTCTTCAGTTATGGCTATTTTCAAATACTTTCCCTTATTCCTTATTTCACTTCAAGAATGTGGTGAATTCTATCAAGAAATGTTTAATGCCTCCATAAATTGTGGTTTGTTTCTTATTTTCTATGGTTGCATTCAATTTCATAGTCTCATGCTATAATTTGATTTTTTATACTACACGTATTAATTTTCATCATTCATTTAGGGTAGACTGCCCACAAATATCCCTAATTATTTAGAAAAAATAAAACTGGGCTGGGTATAGTGGCTCATGCCCGTAATCTCAGCACTTTGGAAGGCTGAGGTGGAGAATCCCTTGAGCCCAGGAGTTCCAAAACATAGCAAAATCCAGTCTGTATTAAAATACGAAAAAGTCAGCCCAGCATGGTGGCGTGCACCTGTGGTCCCAGTTACTCGGGAGGCTGAGGTGGGAGGATCACCTGAGCCTAGGTGAGCCTGCCGTGAGTCGAGATCACGCCACCACACTTCAGCAGCCTGGGCCAAAGGAGTGATACACTGTGTCTCCAAAAAAGAAGAAGAAGAAAAAAAAAAAGACAAAAAAAGAAGAAAGAAAAAAAATCATAAATGCTTTTTTCTATCAGAAAAATATAAGCAATTATATCACCATTTTTCAAAACATACGAGGGAAATAACACTTTTTTTTTTTTTTTTTTTTTTTTTTGAGACAGAGTCTTGCTCTGTCGCCTGGGCTGGAGTGCAGTGGCCGGATCTCAGCTCACTGCAAGCTCCGCCTCCCGGGTTTACGCCATTCTCCTGCCTCAGCCTCCCGAGTAGCTGGGACTACAGGCGCCCGCCACCTCGCCCGGCTAGTTTTTTGTATTTTTCAGTAGAGACGGGGTTTCACCGTGTTAGCCAGGATGGTCTCAAACTCCTGACCTCGTGATCCGCCCGTCTCGGCCTCCCAAAGTGCTGGGATTACAGGCTTGAGCCACCGCGCCTGGCCAACACTTATTCTTAATCCTAATATTTTTTCTTAAATCTTAACAATTATCCTGAGCACATAATAAAATTCTCAAAGCAAGGTATAAGTATTCTGTCTTTTAGGGTGTGGAGAGAAAAAATGGGGAGAAAACTGAGATATTACAAAATCAAGTAAGATGTTGCAATTTAAATAGTTGGGATTTGTTACTCTTGTAGTTTTTTTTTTTTTTTTTGGAAAAGTATTTTACTAGTACCTATCTGTTATAATGAAATAAATAATAATAAAAAGTAACACACGCCAGGCACTGTGCTCAGGAGTGTACACATTTCATTTAATCATCCTAACACTTTGAGGCAGATGATATTATTGTCCTTATTTGGTAGATCACAAGAAAGAGACAAAAATAATTTGCTTAAGCTCATGAGTGCAGAACCAGGACTTGAATCTGGGCTATCTGATCCCTAGCCCCTGCACTACCTGAAAGTTAGGAGTTCCAGTCTCCTGTCTTAGACATATTCTCTGGGTTATCTTGAGCATGTCATGTCCTTCTCTGATGCAGTTTCCTCATCTACATAACAAGGCAATTGGATTAGAACAGTATTTTTCAAATTATGGCTCAATACCCATTAGTGGATCTCTAGTGGATTTCTTACCACAGGTTATAGTTTTTGAACTTTAAACACAGAATTATATTATATCTAAGGACCTGTCTACATCTGAAGTTCTCACATAAGGAAAATAAACTTCACAGGTCATGTAAAAAAAACCCAGATTTTTCATTTATTTTAGATTTTGGAGGAATGAATATTTCTTAATGGCACTAGAAGAGATCTAATCCTTTTTTTTTTAACACATGAAATCTACAGAGCTTTCATAATCATTCATTTCTCAAAAATGTTGACTTTTATGTACCATTTTAGAGATAAGCAAACTGAACTAAACTTTAGGGCAAATGAGTAACTGTAATGGGAAAAAAGAGATGAGGGGGAACCTATAGCATTAAAAAGTTGAGAGACTTACAATTAATTTCAGTGTATGAACTTTATTTGGATAGTTAAATCTACTTAAAAATGAAACAATCAAGACTATTGCACACTGACTGGATATTAAACAATATCAAGTAAGTACTGTTTATTTTAAGTGAAATAATTATATGTGATAATATTAAGTAATTCTGTTAAGTTTTTAGGTGTGATAATGGTATTTCACTATATATATATATATATATATTTTTTTTTTTTTTTTTTTGAGACGGAGTCTTGCTCTGTCGCCCGGGCTGGAGTGCAGTGGCCGGATCTCAGCTCACTGCAAGCTCCGCCTCCCGGGTTTATGCCATTCTCCTGCCTCAGCCTCCCGAGTAGCTGGGACTACAGGCGCCTGCCACCTCGCCCGGCTAGTTTTTTGTATTTTTTAGTAGAGACGGGGTTTCACCGTGTTAGCCAGGATGGTCTCGATCTCCTGACCTCGTGATCCGCCCGTCTCAGCCTCCCAAAGTGCTGGGATTACAGGCTTGAGCCACCGCGCCCGGCCTATTTCACAATATTAAGGAATTACTATTAAAGCTGTTATGGTTATGGCAATGGCATTACAGTTATATGTATAAACATATTTATTTATTTTAGAGGTTAGTGCTAAAATATTTACAGATAAAATGACATCTGAAATTGTTTTAACATAATTAAACAGCGGTGAAAGGAATGGGTGGGCATATGTATGAAATAAGATTGAGGAAAAATTGTTTAAACTGGTTGATGGGTATATCAGAATTCATTAAACTATTTTCTCTACCTTTGCATATTTAAATTTCTTTATAGTATAAGGTTTTTAAAAAGAAGTACAAATAGGCCGGGCGCAGTGGCTCATGCCTGCAATTCCAGCACTTTGAGAGGCCAAGGCAGGCGGATCGCCTGAGGTCAGGAGTTCGAGACCAGCCTGACCAACATGGAGAAACCTGGTCTCTACTAAAAACACAAAATTAGCCAGGCAAGGTGGCACATGCCTGTAATCCCAGCTACTCGGGAAGGCTGAGGCAGGCGAATATTTTGAACCTGGGAAGCGGAGGTTGCGGTGAGCCGAGACCGCACCATTGTACTCCAGCCTGGGCAACAAGAGCAAAACTCCGTCTCAAAAAAAAAGGGAGACAGAAGAAAGGATAACTAAGGTAGAAAGAGAAAGAAAACTTTTTGCCTCAGATTTTTATTAGCCAGACCCCACACCAAATTTGAGAATTTTGAATTTTTATTCTGCATCTTTCAATTAAGCTAGACCCCCTTTCTTTTCAATTTTCTAAGCTTTGCTCTAACTAGAAGCTAAAGATCCTCCTGAGCTCAAAATTAAAAGCCATTTACAATAAAGAGTATAAGAGAGAGGAAAACATACCACTAAGAGCAGGAAGTTGCCCTCAGAAGCACCAGCTAACCAAAGTTATCAAAACTCTTCTTTCTGGGTCATGAGTTATAGGCTTTTCTCTTCCTGTTTCATGAGTCTGCATATCACCAACACTCTGAGGTTATTATGCCTTTTGCCAGATTTTGTAATTTGAAGATGACTCATTTCAGTATGACAAATATGGGATTCCTGGAGGGTGGGGGCGGGGGAAGCGGGTACTAGACTGAAGACTCTATAATTCTTCTCTGTAGTCTTTTACTGTGGAGATGAAATAATATCAATATTAACATGAAAGGAATAAAGTGAGGTCTCTTGGGAGTCTCTATGGGTTGCATGGATTTCATTCGGAGGCAGAATCTGCTCCTGGTTCCTCTTTATCTATCATGCCTAATGCCTATGTAATGAGGGTTTAGGTAAAACCTTTTGGGTGGATACAAGCTGCTAGCCTCCGAGGCACTACTGCAGACAGGAAATATTTGCACACTTGAGCCAACCTGTCCTCGATGCAATTTCTCTGCCAGCAGGAAGAAAGATCCACACCAAGTCTCACGGGTAGTTACTGGGCTGATGACAATTTGAAGAAACTGTTGAAGTGTAGCCATCAACAGCCTGTGGAGATGTAGCCAACTGGATAATCTGCACAAATGCTAGCTTCCAGGCTACTTCGTACTTTCTGTATTTCAGGACAAGATTTATCTAACATCTAGCCTGCTCAGGACATGCAAAACAACATAAATTTCTGTTAAATCTGGGTTACTTCATTGGCCAGAACACCAGAACCAACAAACTTCTAAAATAGGAGAGCACCTTGTTGCTTAGTTTTGGTGTCAGGTGTTCCCGACAATGACACTGAAAAAGTTATTTTCTTTTTCTTAGTTTTCTCATCTGAAAAAGAAGTGGATAATACCTATTTCAGAGGGTTGCTGCAGACACTAAAATCATTAACATATGTAAAAATGTCAGTTTTTGCTTGACTCACTAAATTAGTTTCCTTTTGAATTATTTGCCATGAAAGCCATTCGGTGTCCTCCCCGCCAAAAAAAAAAAAAGAAAAGAAAAGAAAAGAAAAAAAGGAAAAAGAAAAAACGCCCTAGGCCTAGTGGAACTCAAGCAGAAATTCACGTTCTTCCAGCACTCACGTAGGATAAGAATTTGGATTCTACCGCAAGTCCAAAAAAGAGTCTGGCCCAGTATCAAAATAGACTTTACCGCCAAAGCAGTTTGCTATTTATTAAACACTACCTTTTTCTCTTCATTGACATCTCTTGCCTCCTGGTAATCTGCCCTTTACTTTTCCTGTTTCTCCAGCTTTGAAATCACATGCCATTTTTTTTAAGACAATGTAACAATGTGCAAGATATTTTTTGCACTTTTGACATATCCCATCCCCAATCACACCCCAAACCAGGACACTGTGGAATTAATACAGCTTGGAAATTGGGTAAAGTTGAGTGACTCAATGTTAGTTAGATGCTGGCAACAGATGTTGGCAAAGGCTATGGAATGAGTCCCAAGAATGACAAATCTTACATTACTCCAAAGGTTTGAAATCCAGGATCTCTCTGGATAATGTAGGCTAATAGTTCCACTGCTGGTTTTAATTGCCTTGGAGTGGAAGGTGGTGTCATATTTTCAGGCCATAGTAATCTCTTCCTTCAGAATTCTTCTGAATAAAAAGCTTAACAACAACATCACTAGAGTTAGAGTGCTATGCCTTCTTGATTTAAGACTAAAACATGGAACAAATGAAACCACTCTGTCCTTTTTCCAACCTCTACAGATCCCTCATTCCTATACTTCTAGTCCATTTTTTCTTCCTCATAACACCCCAACTCCTTTTTTGCTCTTTCTTTTCTTCCTCAAATCACATCTCTGCATTGTCTTGCTATGTGGCCATCCTATGATCTCCGGTGAACTCCAAAGGGCAAAATGCCCATAATAAAACAGCAATTTCAATCGCAATCCAGTCCAAAAGTATTTGCCAAGAGTTTACTCTGCGGTTAGCACCAAACTCTCCATCTATTTTGCCACTGCAAACAGTGAGCCCATAGTTCCCCAAAACAATCATAGTTCCTCATGCTTCACTCTTGGCAGGGCTGAGGACAGGAGAGAAGTGAAAATAAAATCTTCCGTTACTACCCTCAGTCTAAACAGAAGTATACCCCACCATACACGAAGATGGCAGCCAAGTCTTCACTCCCTCAGAGTTTCTCCTCCAAGAAGCTCCTCACTCACCTAATTCTTCCATTGTCCTACATCCAAGATGCTCTTGTCTCACAGGCCCTGAGGAAGAGCTTTGGCATGTGCTGAAGAAGAGGACTGCAAAGGAACTGGATGAGACAGCATAAGGCAGCCTCTATAACCCTTTTGGTTCCTGTATTTGCTTAGCACTTCCTCTCTTTTGATTTGGTGAGCTTTTTTTTTTTTTCATAGGTTATACAGTTTTAAAAATGGCATTGACATAGAAAGGTAGATAGTGAGATTTGAGTTATGGTAGTGCACTGGCCAGGGTGATAAAGATTCAAAATTAATTTTGCAAAAATTGACGACCTGTGACGAATCTGTGCCAGGATTCATCTTGGATTCATGGGAATGGCAGACTTACACTTGCGTTTTTTCCAAGTGTAGGTACCCCACTCTAACTGTGCATCTACCTTTCTTTTTTTTTTTCTTTCTGTGAAGCTGGGGAACCACAGAGGCATAGTTTCCTTCTTAAAATTTCCATCAGAGTTGACCAGCATCCATTTCATTTTGTTGTCTTTATTTATTCGGAAATGATGCTTATCTGCTTTCCTGCATGGATTATAAATCCTTAAAAGTAGGGCAGAAGTGGATTCATGCTTGGATTCTCAGGGCCTGGCTTACTCAGCGGTCCAAAAAGCAAACATCTATAGGGGGGTCACAAAGAAGGAAGCGAGGTTTGACACCAGATGTTAAACTGTGTGCATCTCAGTTAAGCATAATCCCTGTCTAGATACACTGCCTTATAGCAATTTCTCTGGAAAGTGACACTGAGGTTAACTCTTCACTTTTTTTTACCACTGCGATTTATTCACCTTGAATGAAACATTTACAAAAGGCCTACTATAAAAAGGCAATGTGTAAGGAACTATAATTATGGCCCTGTGAAGTAGATTCCCCCCCCCCCCCTTTTTACCAATGGTGAAATAGGTTCATGGAATAGCAACTTGCTATAATTAATTGGTAACTTTGCTACTTACTATAAGACTTCAAAGTCTGCGATCTTTCCTCTACAACACAGTAGTTTTTTAATTTTTTAAGAGACAAGCTCTCTGTCACCCAGGCTGGCATGCAATGGTACCAGCATAGCTCAGTGTAACCTCCAACGGGAACTCCTGGACTCAGGCGATCTGCCCTTCTCACTTTCTGGAGTAGCTAGGACCAGAGGTGCATGCCATCACGCCACTAAGTTAGCTTAAAAACTTTATTTTTGTGTTTTATTTTTTATGTAGAGGGTGGTCTCCCTATGTTACCTAGGCTGGTCTGGAAGTTGTGGGCTCAAGGGATCCTCCCACTTTGGCATCCAAAAGCGCTGGGATTCCGGGGGTGGACTACCACATCCAGCCCACAGTGGCTTTTTTTTTTTTTTTTTTTTTTTTTAAGGAACAATTCATTCTTCATTCCACTGTCTGTACATTTTTTTTTGAAAGATTTCTCCTCTGTATTACTTTGAGCATCCATTGGATGTCAGCACTGTTCCTTCCAAAAGTCTGCTAGCTGCAAACTCAATCTGAAAAAATTTCCATTGACACTATGCCAATCGATTGTTACAACTGAAAATGACATTAGCCCTATGAAAATGTAAAATACTCAGTAGAGAACATAAAACATTTGTCTAATATGAAGTGGCATCTGAGTCAAAGTACTGGAAGGAAAAATGTACTTTAGCACTTGTCTACAGTTTAACTGAATGATTAATGTGAAATTTAAAATTGGATCCCCAGATCTTGTTTCCAGCTTCTTTCTTCTGGGGCTTTTAGCCCTGGATGCTTTATTTTCCAGGAGTAAAGGGTATTCTTGCAAATCGTTCCTTGTTATGGATGAAAGGAAAAAAGAAATGCGAGAGGCCCACTGCATCACCAACTGCAACGGAAACTCCCTTTGATGAATCAGGAAGACAAATTAACGTCACACGCTAGTGTGCAGAAAAGTAACTTCTGATAAAGTTGCTATTGTATAAACCGCAGAAGCACATGGCTTCCGGTGCAGAGCTTAAGAGACCCTTTAGCTTCTCAGTGTGGGTCACCAGAGTCAGGTCACGCTAACAACCCTTTCGCCTTCTTCCAGGTCGGGCACCGCAGCCAAGTTAAGCAACCGACGAAGGCTTCTTGGTGTCCCAACAAGGTCTAGTAGAAAAGCAACTTTATAATTCGTTTCATAATTCGTTTCACAGATTTTATTAAGAGCCAACTGAGTAGTGGGCCTTGTACTAGGGCTCCGAGGGCCAGATGACTCCACGGAACCACATTCATTCCCTGACCTCTAGGAGCTCACAGGTGAGTGACTTACATAGGGGACGACGAGATCAATAATGTAGACATGAACGCTGGCTAGCCAGTTCCAGAGGAGGTGTCATCTGACCAAACCAAGGTAAGTCGGGGCAATAACGCAGACACCCCGAGAAAGGTACGCCAACGCCCAGATAAAAAGTAAGAAAAAATAGGAAAAACCCTCCCATCAGACCAGCAATTGGCTAAACGTTTGAGCCCGGATGTACGACACGCGTTTCCCGACCTAACCCGGAAACACTGCCTCCCGAAAAAAACAGTAAACTCTCAGCTGCGGAAAGTAAACTACCTTTCCCGTCGTGAATCAGTCAGAACCTCCCAGCATCCTCTCTGTCTCTGGTTTCCCATCTATTTTTTTCTAAAGCCTAGGCGAAATAAGACTTCATCTCCCAGAATGCCCTTGGTTAAGTTAACGGTGCGCATGCGCCAGGAGGCGGGCCCTCGTTGCCCCCACAACCCCGCCTCCGTTTTGCCGCCGCCATTTTTTCAGAGACTTTCATCCGGCAACCGACGGGGCTTTTTTTCTTAAAGGAGAAGCGACAGCTCAAAATACTACCCCCTTCTCCGCGCAAGATCTGGCGGCGCTGGGGACAGAAAGGCCAAAGACAGGAAAGTGGGGTAGGGTGGAGGCGGAAGAACGCCCAGGCTACCTCTGCGGCCTAAAGAAGAAGAGAAAGAGCCCTTGCGGCATCAGTGGCTCCTTAGGGAGGCAGGTGCGCGCGCAGCCAGTCTAGGGTGCGCGTGAGGCGGAGAAAGAGGTGCGATTTCTTCTCACCCGCCTCCCTCGCGAGACCTGCCCCTTCGTACTGCCCCTAGCGCGCATCGAACTCTGGAGGGGGGGAAAAGGTCACTTTGGGATTGTCGCGAGACAGCCGTTTAACGGTGAGAACGGGTGCGCGGGGAAGGAAACCTCGCGCGCTCCCTTTTAGCCGTTTCCTGATTGGCTGAAGGAAGGGGTGGGGGAGGGAACCTGGAACGTCGCTGCGTGTAAGACCGCGAGGGGCGGGGTGAGGAAGACTGTCCGCCTCTCCGATTGGCCCGCTGAGCGTCTGTGGCGGGCGCGCGCGCGCGCCGCCAGCGGTAGCAAACCTTGAGTGGCAGGGGGTGGGGGGGGGCGCCCTCGGAGCCGGGCGGAGGGGAGGGGGGAAAGAGGAGCGCAGGGTGAGAGTGAGCCGGAGGCTTCTGGAGGCGAGGGGGCGGGGGGAGCAGCGCCGAGGCCGCCGCCTCCGCCTCCGCCGCCTGGGACTAGGGGGTGGGGGACGGACAAGCCCCGATGCCGGGGGAGACGGAAGAGCCGAGACCCCCGGAGCAGCAGGACCAGGAAGGGGGAGAGGCGGCCAAGGCGGCTCCGGAGGAGCTCCAACAACGGCCCCCTGAGGCGGCCGCGGCGGCGCCTGCAGGGACCACTAGCAGCCGCGTACTGAGGGGAGGTCGGGATCGTGGCCGGGCCGCTGCGGCCGCCGCCGCCGCCGCTGCAGCTGTGTCCCGCCGGAGGAAGGCCGAGTATCCCCGCCGGCGGAGGAGCAGCCCCAGCGCCAGGCCTCCCGACGTCCCCGGGCAGCAGTCCCAGGCCGCGAAGTCCCCGTCTCCAGTACAGGGCAAGAAGAGTCCGCGACTCCTGTGAGTAACAGTCTTTCAGGCGGTGGGAAAGACCCCCCTCTGTCCGTACGCAACCCTTTCGGCTCCCGTAGCGCCTGCTCCACGTGACATCCTGCTTGCTCTGCCCCCTGCCGGCTCCGCACGCCAGATGTCACACCGTTTCCCCGGGAGCTTCCATGCCTCGTCTCTGCGCCACCCTCCCTTCTCTCTCGTACCCTCGCCTGTCGGGCCGCTTTCCCTCTCCCCGAAATCCTCTTTTGACACACCCCTGCACTAGCTAGTGATCCACCTCCTCCCTGCCACCCGCAGGCTCATCCCTCTCTCTGGCATCCGCACCCCCTTTGTCAACCTATCCCTTTCCTTTAGGCGACTCTCCAGTATTACATCACATGCCCTTTAGGGAATCCACAGCCCGATTATAGCCTTCAAAAATGTGTTCGCCGCCCTCTTCGCGTTAGCTCAAGAGCCAGCTGTGCTAGTATGTTTATGTAGCTTTTTTTTTCCTTCCACTTTTCTAAATTTTCACACCACTTCTCATTCTTTTGAGAAATCTGCCAGTTACTGTAGTCAGGGTAAAAACCCACTGCTACGATTTTTAATATGGAGTCTTTCATATAAAATTATATGAACATTCTTTAATGTTTGTTTTTACCAAGTAGCATATGTTTTATCTTTGTGTTTTATATTTTTAAATGTAGGAACTTCATCCTTAAAATTAGAATCATCTGAGAGGAATTCCTTTATTACCTAGAAGTAGTAGAGGAAACATGAACAGGTGGTCAGGAGCATTGTTTTAAATTGTTCGTCAAAATACTCATGTGTTAAGAACACTGAAGCCCACAAGTTTGTAAATTCTAGAAATTAATCACATTGGTCAATTCATGACTGAAAACATCGTTAGTGACCTTTGACTTTTGAATGAAAAAAAATTAGTAAAAACAGAGAAAATTGAAGTGAGGGGGAGTCAGTTTTAAGTGTTTCGTTTCCTCCAGTAGAGATAGTGGCAAGGTTTGACTTACAGCAGACCTGATAGATTTAAAACTTGAAACAGACTTTGTCCAAAATTAAGTTTAGCCTGTGTCTTGGCATGCTTGCCTTAGAAGCCTTTCAGAGGTATAAAATTCAGAGATAATCATATTGTGGTAGTAGATATGCTTTCAAATTTTTGAATGTCAGCTAAGTTAACATAATTTAGAGAATTTATTGTAAGAACTGCAGTTCTGTCGACAGCAAAAATCTGTACTTACAGATTCAGCTGCAATTAGAATTCTAATTGCTGTAGATGCATTTCATATAAAAATTTTATAGTTCTATATTGTTTAATCTCATACATTTGAAAAGATACATGTATATCATTGACCTCATTTGGATCTGAATTCCTTGAGCAAATTCCTTAACCTACCCATGCGTTCGTTTCCTTACCTGTAGACGGTAATCTCTACCACCTGAGTTTGTGAGAATTAAATACAGCATGTGAAGCGCTAGACAGAATGCCTGTTATATAATAAATACTAAGCGCAAGTTGCTGTTTTCAGTAATGGTGGGATGGTAGAGCCATTAGTGGTCTGTAGTGATGTTTTTCATGTAAATTATGCAAAATATGATTTTTTCACTTTTTAATACGTAGGGAAGGTAATACTTAAAATATTTTTAAAATTCCCTTTTATTCTCACCTACCACTTGAAAGTTAAAGTTAAATATACCTCTATCTCTTGAGATAACTATGTCTAAAATGGTACCTGCTGTTTGATTTTTTTTTTTTTTTTTTTTTTGAGACGGAGTTTTTGCTCTGTTGTCCAGGGTAGAGCGGTGGCACGATGATCTCTGCTCACTGCAACCTCCGCCTCCTGGCTTCAAGCGATTCTTCTGCCTCAGCATCCCGAGTAGCTGGCATTATAGGCTCCTGCCACCAATCCCGGCTAATTTTTGTAATTTTAGTAGAGACAAGGTTTCACCATGTTGGCCAGGTTGGTCTCCAACTCTTGACCTCAGGTGATCCACCCGCCTCAGCCTCCCAAAGTGCTAGGATTATAGGCATGAGCCACTGCGCCCGGCCTGCTGTTTAATTTTTGAAGGAAAATAAATAATTTTTATCTAAAATAGTAATTTTACCTGCTGTTATGATTTATTTTTGCCCTAACTCTTGGCAACAAAGTACTAGTGGTGCTTTAATTCCATATAAATGTAACTGTTGTATATGGATGAAGATGACTTAATTAAATTCCTTCCTTTTTTCTGCACAGTGTTCCTTGTGGGGAGGAAGAAATAAGTGAATTCTTAGCGCCACCCTCCCACCCCCGGCCATCCAATATCATAAAAGATAGTGGTGACAATGGTATTCTTCTTTCAGACTGTGTTTTTGATCAGGTTAAACAAATTTTCATCACAATAGAGTTTTTGTTACACATTTTTACCTTATTCCATAATCTGGAAATCAAAGGAATGCTAAAGCATTTTAGCTTGGCAAACTTGTTTGATCAGTAACTGGGCCTGGTACTATGCTGAACTAGGTGGTAGAAAGAAAAATGAGACATGGCCCTCATCTTCAAGGACCTTGGGGTGTAAGGGAAAGATGCATTGGTTAGTGGAGATATGTCAAATGTGTGTATGGTATACAGATTTTTCAGTCATAAAATACATTTTAAGACTTAGTTTTTTCTACATAATTTAATCCTTTAAGATATTTCAAGAGGTTTTGAGTTCAAACTCTGGTCTGGTATCTTTTGACTTTGAATCATTTCTATTTTCCAAATGACGTTTTGACAATTTTAAAAAGAAAGGTTTATTCTGTATTACTTGTTTGCTCTAGTCCTTTTTCCATATCCCAGCATTTCCCTCTATACAATCTTAGTAATCAGCTGTTGAACCTAATTCGATTCTCTTAATTAAAGTGATACTAAAGTATACCATAGTTTAAAAGGTCAAGAAATAGATAGATTTGGATTAGTTGAAACCTCTGTTCCCATCGGAAGACAAAATAATAGAGTGGATAAAGCATTGGACTTTAGTCAGAAAGTTTTATGTTCCAGCTTTGTATTATGCAGTAAGTGGCCTTGAGCAAGTCACTTAACCTCTTTAGATCTGCTTCATTTATAATTGATATTTTATAGATTTGTGAGATGAGCTTTATAGTTCCATATTTAGCTTACAGTTTTTATAATCTGATGTTTTTAACAACTTCTTTTCACAATGAAATATTTACGAGTTATTGGGAAGAGGAAATATTTGTGGATGAAGGGGAAATAAAAATTTTTCATTGTATGTGCTCAAGAGAAAGGCACAGAGTTAAATGCTAGAATCATGATAAATTGAAGCATAGAAAGCTAGTAGGAAAAATAAACCAAATTTGAAGAAACTTTATGTGTCCATACTAAGAGTAAGACTGATCATTTGCTGTATGTTAGCCAGTAAATTACAATTATTTCAAGTGCACGTTTGTATACTCTCTTTAATTTTTGAAATAAATACACAAGAAATCTAGTAGCATTAGTATAGTAGTTTTTGCCTATGATTTTTTTCTGATTCATCCATACTTTCTGCTAATAGGGAATGAAATTGTCAAATTGAGACTAGGTTAAAATGTATAAGGCTTCTTTTCATTCTTACATATAGTAGCCCTTTGTTTATACTGTACATTTCAGAACTCAAAACTTTAGGGACAAATACTTTTTAAAAATTCTAACTTCACTGTGGAGTAACCATATTAGTTAATACTGAGTATTTTTAGATATCTTCCTTCAGATTCCTATTAAGGAAAGTATTTTCTGGTATATGAAATTCCATTTTTGGTGTATTTTCTTGGTAAAATTAAAATAGTAATAAACCTTTAGGTGACCTCTCTTGCTGTTTCCCTTTTAAAGGTCATGGATAGTGAGGATGAAGAGGTGGTAATATTCTGAATTGAAAAAACTTGCAGTTCTTTGGAGAAGCCTTCAGTTGTACAAGACTGAAATCCTGAGTGATGAGGATCTTAATCAATATGATGATAGAAACATTGAACCAACTTTAAAGGTTTTTGGGGAAATTTGTTATATAATTTCTCAAAAATTTAGCAATTATTTTTACAGTTTTTATTTAAAGATAGGATGATTAGCAGTTATGGTATGTTAATTGGGACATTAGTAATGTGATTTAAAATAAAATTATGGTACCAGTCTTTTTAAAAAAGTATGGAATAAACAATGATAACTATTTCTAAGTAGAATAGATTTTTGTATTATTATTTATTTATAAAGTAACATAATAGAGTTTTTACTATATATATATAGGGAGTCTTCACTGTATTTTGGGAGGAGCAACAACAAAAAAACTTTGTACTCTTCAGAGATACTCTGTGGTATCTATATGATAAACGTTCAGGGCCTGTTGACTTTTGAATTTTAGTAGTAACTATAGGAAGTTCATTATACTGTCCTCACCAGTTATGTATGAGAGAAATTTTTCTGAATTAAAAACCTGGGGATATATCTGATTTTTGTTGTTTTTTGGGGTTTTTAAAAAGTCTTCAGGCTATAACAATTTTTAAGTTCTTTACTGTTGCTTTTTAATTTGTAAAGAGCAAGTTACATTTACTTGTGAGGTCCATCTATTACTGCGTTTTTACAAGTACATTTTGATTTGGTTTTAACAAACAATTTTGGGTCTTTTTAACAGTTAAGTTTTTATTATGAAAATTATTAAATATGCACAAAATAGGGAAAATAGTGTAATGAAACCGCAGTATTGATCACCTCGCTGAGATTTTGCTATGCTTGCTATGTCTGTCCTCCCTGTTTTGGCAGAAGTACTTTAGAACACATCCAAAACATTGTCATTTCATCTCTAGTTAGTACATTTATATAAAATGAGAACTTTTTTTATATAATCGCAATATAACAAAATTAGTAATAATTTTTCTTTGTATCAATATCTTAGTTAAAAATAGCTGTTTTGAATGATATTCTAGCTCTGTGCTGTCAGTTATGGTAGCCACATGTGGCTATTTAAATTTACATTAATCAAAATTAAAAATTCAGTTTCACAATTACTGAATGTTTCAAGTGCTCAGTAGCCACATGCGACTGCCATATTGGACAGTGCATATACGTTTCCATCACTGCTGAAAATTCTGTTGGGCAACACTCGTCTAGATGCTTTCTTTATCGCTCTGCAGATGAACCTGAAAGAGATAAATATTTATATTTTCAGAAAATGCGCTAGATTGTTCATTAATGTTTGATTCTTATTTCTTTCAGATGCGTAGAAAAAGTAACAACTGATAAAGGTAAGACTTGGTCATCCTTACCTCTAGTGTACATTACATTGATTATCTTATAATCTGTTAGAAAGCCTCATCATTCAAATTGGTTCCCATTTAAAAGTAATTTTTATTTGGTAAAAAATTACTGGAGTTGTTAGAATAGAATCTATTTAGATGACAGCAGGTTTGGATAATAGAGTATATCAGCATTATTTAGAAACCTAATAATGGCAAATCAAATTGTTTGATGGTAATTTATAGTAATTTTTTAAAGCCTTTTATTTTTAAATGAAGTAACAGACTGGAATGATACACAGTATACAGAATGAAGTGAAGGCAAAAATCTTTATGCTAGTGGAGATACAGATTAAAATTAAAGGGTGAAGAATGCTGAGTGTTACAAGAATTCAGCCTGGTGAATAATTAAATTAGGTCAATATTAGGTCATTTTCCTTTAAATTTGAGTGTTCGCACACCAGTTGTATGTATTAAATATAGTTTTCTGTTTCCTGGATTATGACAGGAAGCTAATGTTCACTTTTTCAGTACCTTTTAAAATACTTTATTCTGGATTTACAGATTAGGTTATTAAAATTGCTCTAACATGTTGGACCAGTTGCTTATTCGTTTCTTTTTTTTTTCTAGTTTTTGGCTGTGTTCCTTGATGTTAAATTCAAACACACAGCATCCTCCTTAAAACTGGAACAAATATACTTTTAGGCACATTTAATTTATTGTGTTTGACCTTGACCCAGTCTTGACACAGCCATTTTCCAAACTCCTGGAATCCACCTAGTATGTGAGAGTCGATTAGTTTTTAAGGTCTACTTATAGCCTGCTTCTATTTCTATAAAAGAATATATGCATTTTATATATCAGTGTATGTATTACATGTACATGAGAATCTTAAGGTTTTTCTGTTCTTGATAAAGAATTCTTCGAGAACATACAAAGCAAGTTTAAAGCCTGGATTTTGTGCCATATGGAAGAATGACATTGTAATTAAGAACCAATAACTTGAGTTGGTGATGGCTGCTTTGTAAACAATTAGGTTTCAATGCTGAGGTTTCTTGTTTCTCTGAATTTTGGAATCTGAGGCTAATATTTCATAGTATACCAGGCAGAAGTTTTTCATAGCTGGCATTTTTTTTTTTAAATGTGGAAACCTTTGCATGATTATTTTGTCTAACAAGTTTTTTGTTCCTGTTGTTGTTACTTAGAAAATAAGTTATATCTGCCAAAAATGGAAGGTCTCACATTTCTTATTCAGACATCAATTTGGAGATTTTATGATGTGGAGAAAATGTAGACAGGTAACAAGTCTAGAGCATTCTGATTAAAACAAAAAGCAACCTGCCTTTGTCAGAGCTGAAATTACCTTACATGTCCAAAGAAATCACTATGGGTTGCCTTGAGGCGAACTTGAAGAAAGGTGGAAATTTGGAGCCCCTTTTGGAGAGAGAAGTAGATGACCTTTGGGTAGATGTTTTTTTTGTTTGTTTGTTAAGTAGCGACAGGGTTTAGCCAGGCCGGTTTCGAACTCCTGGCCTCAAGTGATCCACCTGCCTGGTGTGTAGATGTCTTAAACTAGAAGTTGACGTATTGGCATGTTTTGTGGTTGTGCAGCTGTGTAGAGATTAAAACTACATTCTGGATAATTTAATCCAAAGATCAATCCCACTTTAATCTACTGTTTAAAGTCCCTGCATCTAGATATTCTCAAATGTCAATCTTCATGTCTATTAGGTTACCTATTAAGGTAGCTGTTCAACTGTATGAACAGTAGATAGGTATATAAGAGCTATAACATTCATATAAGATGAATGAATAAAGAAATGGAGGCTTGGGTAGTCACTTTTTCCTGTTGTGTTTCATGTTTAGAATTCACCTTAATTACTTTTCTGGTCATTTAACTTCTCAGTTATTCTGTTACTCTGGAGTAGTCCTCATGTTCAGTCTGCTAAATTTTAACTGAAATAACTCCTGTTGATTTCAGAAGTTAAAGGTTTTTCAAAACTTTAAACAGATTTTACTTTTTAGAGGTAAGACTGGTCCTCTGTTGTATTAATGCTGAAAAGATGTCTTCAAGATTGTTTTTACTCTTGTTTACTCAAACCATCTAGAAACTGTATGCCTTCCTTGAGTTGAAGACAAGAACCTTTGACATACACATAAACAATATTGCACACACAGAGCAGGCAACTTTCCATGTTTTTAAAATTAAGTTGCAAAGTGTTACTTTCATTTTTTTCAAACTGAAATAATAAAGTTTTTGCTACCCTTTTGTAACTGTGATTGGTATATAAAACAAATGGAAAGCTACTATGCTAAAATAGTGTTAGTTCATTCAACAAGTAATTGTTGAGCATCCACTATGTGTCTGACACTATTCTAGGCACTGGATTGTATTGGTAATCAAATAAATCAAGAAGTCAAAACAGTGTAATAGTGTTTGATGAAGTTGGAGTTGGGAAAGCTGAGTTTAGATGAAATGATAAGGAAAGACCTTTTGGTGGAGGGGACATTTGAGATTACATCTGAATTTATGCAGGTAGTTAATTTGGACAAGGAACATTCCACACAGAAGTTAAAAAGGATAAAATGCTTCAAACTTGAAAGCTTAGTTTACCGCTGGCAGAGGATTATCTTCATCATTGTGGAGTTTCCAAAAGTGTTAGAAATCTTAAGGGATGGAGACCTAGTTCCTTTTTAACTTGGCTTTATGTTTTCATTGTTTCTCTGTTTTGAACCAGTGTTGTAGTTATGATTATAAAGTAAAAGAATGGTCTACCTACATGTAATTTTTAGTTATCCCGGTGTGCATTTTAATTTATTTCACTTTCTAACCTCTGACTAGATATGTTATGAAGGCTAATTGTTTTTCTCCCATCTGTTAGGTCCTTAGTGATAAATAATAGTTAAAACCACCTATCAAGATAAAATATAAAAATGAAGACTGGAATACCTTAATGTTTATTAAAGTATGTTTTAAGGGTTTAATGGAGTGATAATAAATACTGTAGAATCAAGTAGATGTGGGCAGTGCTTGAGTTATTAATGATAGGTTATTTATTGCAGCACTTTTCAGAAACTTTGATTTTTTAGTAATGTGCACTGTAAATGCCAAAATTTTGCAGCGATTACCTAACCTATTTGACTTATAAGACCCCCTTTTTAAACAACATTTTGTAAAACTGGAGTTTACAGAAAACGTACTTGAAAATACTGCATGCTTGAAAATTTGATTATGTAAAACTCTGAATCTCAACCTTTTATTCAAAAGCATTTTACTCTCTTCAGTGCTGTTATGAAATAGTGATGTTTGACAGTGGTTACTGTGTCTCTGACTTGTGTAGTCAGGAAAAAAAATCAGTCATCAAATTCATAACAGATGTCAGCATTTACTTAGATTATTTGGAGCTTCACTGTTAAGTATTTACATTATCTAGTTTATCATAATCAGCATACTATCTGTAATTATTACTAAAGTATTAGTTTATTTTCATTATTTTTCTCCTGTCTGGATGACATCCTCAGCTTTTTTCTTATGTTGATACAGTCTAATTTATAGCTGCATTTTGTTAAATTAGAATTAATTTGTTATTAACAGTTTTCATAGATTTCAACAGAGTTTTATTTTTCCTGTATTGAAATATCATTGATTATCTTATCCTCTCAAATCAGTCTCTTGTATCCCATTCATCTTGGCCTCTTGTCAACTTGCAACCTCAACGTAACATTGACTGTTTCTACTTCCTTTACAGATGCATCTCTTTTATAGTATACTTTTTTGTTGGTTTTTCTTCCTTTCTAGTATATTTAAAGAATATTTTTATTATTTCTAAAAATGCAGAAGACACATTTTCATGCTTTTTTTCCCATTCCAGTGAGAAAATCTAACTTTTGTAATTCTTACCATTTGAGTTTGTATACAAAAGGAAGAATCGAGAAGATACTGAGAACATCGTTTTCACAATTCTTTCTTGAAAGATTTTTAATCTCCTTGCTAATGACCTAGTTTTCCTAGTCAAAATAAAATCTTGTAGGTTTTGAATAGAAAAGAGTTCTGAAAGGAAAATCTGTAGGTGAGAAAGGGCATATATAAGCCCAGTCTTAACAGTCAGATAGGCTTTTAAGGGTTTTTTTGTTTGTTTTTGAGACAGGGTCTCACTTTATTGCCCAGGCTGGAGTGCAATGGTGTGATCATGGTTCACTGCAGTGTTAATCTCCTGGGCTCAAGCCATCCTCCTGCTTCAGCCTCCCAAGTAGCTGGGACCACAGAAGTGTGCTGCCATTTCCAGCTAATTGCTGTTGATTTTTTTGTAGAGACAGGGTCTCACTGTGTTGCCTAGGCTGGTCTGGAACTCCTGGGCTCAAGCAGTCCTCTTGCCTTGGCCTATAAAGTGCTGGAATTTATAGGCATGAGCCACCACACCCAGCCTGTTAGTTTTAACTGAAATATTCTCCTTTACTAATTAAATGATACTGTTCTAAAGTTAAATGTAAGTTAAAAACAGCAACAATAACAACAAAAGCCTCTTTCCCTGGCTTCTCTTAATACTACTGAGATTGGCTAATATTTCAAAGCAAACTTTAATTATTTGTGGAAAACAAAGTGCACCTAATGATAAAAATACACAGAGTATTTCAGTTAGGTTTCAGAAACTCAAGTTTCTGACAATATTATAATGTTGAAGCCTCAAAGGCTAAATACATTAGATAGGCATTTTTGTTTGTCCTTCCTTCCTAATCTTTTATCTTAAGGTAGCAGTAACTGTATTATTTTTCTTAGTATGAGAATAATTTACTCAGACATCTTGTTCCATGTTGGGTATGGCCCAGATCCTGTAATCCGTATTTCCAGTTCAGACATCCAGACCTCCTTTGGTTCTTCTTTTCTTATTATTAATTTCCTACAAATAAAGATATATGTCACTTACCATATATGTGAATTGTGATGTAGGCTGAAAAAGCCTTGATCATCAGCTTATTTCAGTTACAGGATTACCTATCAGGTAAATGAGTCTTAACTTTATAATAATTTGCCTATTACAGTTCAATTTATTGCCATCTTCGATGCAGTTATAAGTTTATTCTGTTATATATATTATTTTACATTGAGATCCCTTTTCCTGCCAAGACCGCTTGAGAGTTAAAGCAGAATGCCCTGATAGAAGAAAATTGAAGCAGAGGAAACTTAAAATCCTTAGTGGGGAAACCCATATTCAGCCTGTACAAATCCAAAACCTTTAAGAGAGACTTGTCTGTACATGAGGGCATAACTTATCCTCATTTTGAGTTGAGCCTTAGTGGATAATAATCTCTGACAAAAAGGAATTGCCCCCTGACTCTTAAGTTCAGGAAGGAAGAAGCTCCTCTGAATTAAAACCAGCCAGAATAATCTAATGCTATCTGAGCAAAGACTTCTTTAGCTTCATAACAAAACCATCTAAAAATTTAGTGGCTTAAAACACAGCAATTTATTACTTACTGGTTGGACCATTCCCCCCCGTCATTGGTCATTCAGTTCAGACTTGTTTTATATTATGGTGGTTGCTGTGCAGTGTTCCAAAATCCTGAAGACAGTAACTGCAAGGTGTCTTGAAACCACTCCCACAGTATAATCAATCAATTGTATTTCTGTATATTGGCAACAAAAAATAGAAAATTGAAGTCATAAAATCAAAAAATAAAATTTATATTAGTATTTACAACTCTGTAAACAAGATATACTGCTCCATTTACTTAGGTCTTTAATTTCACTCAGCAATGTTTTGCGCTTTTCAGTGTATAGGTCTTTCACATTTTTTATCCCATTTATCCCCCAGTATTTCACATTTTTTTATGCTGTTAGCTTAATCGGGATTCCCACTGTGTTTTAAGAGTGGGATTGAGTCTTTAAGAAAGAAGAGGTGCCTAGATGGTTTGTGGATATCCAGCCATGGCTGCTATACATTTATATTCTATTATTTAACCATTACCTAACTGAAGGGCATTTGATATTTCTGAGTTTTTTTTTTCCTGAGATTACAGGTGATTTTTAGAGAAATTCTATTAAAATGTACCATACGTATATAGAAATGCACATATTTTAAGACATATACATGTACTCTTGTTTCTCCTCCCCCTTCTTCATTTTATATTATATTATTTTATAAATGGGCAGACTTTTGAATATTCCCAGGGTGAGCCCAATCATGTAACCATCACACAACTGAATAAAACATAATCGGTGTTTTGGAAACTCCTTTATGCTCCTTCAAGTCAACCGTCCCCAAGTGTAACTACCATTTTGACTTTAAATAGCAGAAATTGGTTTTGCCAATTTTTGAATTTTACATAAGTGGAATAATACAGTAGGCACTGTATTTGTATCTGACCTATTTTGCTCTTCATTTGTGACAAGTGCTGTGTTTGTCATAGATGGTTTATTTTAGTTGCTGTGTAGTGTCCCATTGTGGGAATATAACCACAGTTTAACTCTTTTACTGTTGATGGATGTTTGGGCAGTTTTCTAGTTTTTATGACTAGTACTATGATGTGTATTTTTGAAATACAGTGTTATTGGGATTATGATTTACATATCATAAAATTCACCCATTTCAAATGTACAATTTAGGGATCTTGGTACATTTTGTGAATTGCACACCTATCATCACAATACAGTTTTAGAACTTTTTCTTCACCCTAATAATATCCTTCATGCCTGTTTATAGTTAATCCATTTTCTCACCCCCAACCCTAGGCAACCATTAATCTACTTTCTGTCTGTATGGATTTGTTTTTTTTTTTTTTTTTTTTGGACATTTTGTGTAAATGGACTCAGACATACAATTTGTGTTTGTATATAGGAAGCATTGCATGCAGGCAAGACAAATTTGTATCTAGAGTCTATTCCAGTAAGAACAAAGTGCTGCCACTTCCATGATGGAAGTGGTCCAGTGTAGCGAACCTTGCACCAGGTGAGCTGGCTGATCACCCCATTGATCCCATATCAGGGACTCGGTATTGGTCTCCGCTGCTGGTATATTGGGCAATTAGCAGTGGCTATAGTCAGGTCAGCCTTGGTACAACTCACTCTGGGTTTGGTTTTCAGCAATCTCAGTTTTGCAGCTGTAGTAGGTAAGTATTGTTTTCAGGAAAGACACAGAGAGGTCATTTTTGTGGTGCTTCAGCTGGGAATTTGAACCCCTGAGCACAGCTTTTCTTTTTTTTTTTTTTTTTGAGACGGAATTTCACTCTTGCCCAGGCTGGAGTGCAGTGATGTGATCTCAGCTCACTGCAGCCTCCACCTCCTGAGTTCAAGTGATTCTCCTGCCTCAGCCTCCTGATTAGCTGGGATTACAGGTGCGTGCCACCACCACACCTGCCTAATTTTTTGTATTTTTTTAAGTAGAGACGGAGTTTCGCCATGTTGTGTCCAGTCTGCACATTCTTTTCTTTATCCACTTTGTGTTTTCTAATTAGGAGCAGCCAGCTAATTTCATTATATCATTACTTTGACCAGAATGTTCTAAGGTATCAAACACATGATCTTTAAAAAGAAGGAACTTCTGTCATTCGTGACAACATGGACATTATGCTAAGTAAAACCAGAGGACATTATGCTAAGTAAAATGAGCCAAGCACAGAAAGGTAACACTGTATGATCTCGCTTACATGTGTCATCTAAATAAGTATATCATAGAAACGTAGTTACTGGAGGCTAGGGGGTTAGGAGGTGGAATGAGAAAAGGGGAGATGGAGATGAAAAGGTACATACAGACATTAGTTAAATTGGGAGAGTAGGTTTTAATGATCTGTTTGCATTGTGTATTAGTCCCTTTTGAGTTGCTAGAAAGGAGTATGTGAGACTGAATGATTTGTAAAGAAAAGAGTTTTATCTGACTCATGGTTCTGCAGGCTGTCCAGGCATTGTTCCAGCATCAGCTAGACTTCTGGTGAGGCCTCTGGAAGCTTTCGTTCATGGTGGACGTGGAGGTGGGGCAGGTGTGTCACAGAGCCAGAGTGAGAGAGAGGGGAGGAGGGGCTAGGCTCTTTTAAACAACCAGGTCTCACATGAAGCCATAGAGAACTCAACTATTACCGCAGGGATGGCACCAAGCCATTCATGAGGGATCCACCCCCCTTACACAAACACCTCCCACATCCAATATTGGGGATCACATTTCAACATGAGATTTGGAGAGGACAAACATCCAAACTGTGTATCACACTGCATGATGACCACAGTTAATAACATATTACATATTTCACAGTTGCTAAGTTGGTAAGTTGATACGTTCTGTTGTTTTGAATGAAACTCTTATTAAGTTTTTCCATCTGTCCCCAGCAGCCACCAGATGCTCAGACAGAGCACCAGCAGGCGATGCAACTGCATGGGTCCCTTTATCAACACTGTATACTTAGGCTACAATAAATTTATACGCAAATATTTTTCTCTGCTCTTTCCTTTTCTTAAACGTGTCCTCAACCTTAGTGCTACATTTGTATATGTCTTTCATACCCCAGAAAAAGCAATATGAACAGAACAAGGTTGTACTGTGGTTGTTTTTAATATATGCAGAACTGCTGTTGGAAGAGAGAAATCAATGAATAAGCCAGATGTTGGGGATAGCCAAAAACAACACATTTCATGAATATTGAAAATGATCCATTTTATATGAACCAAGCTAAATCTAGATGATAATAGTTTGTTTTTATGTGCTGACAATTCCCAATTTTTTTTTTTTTTTTTTTTTGAGACGGAGTCTCACTCTGTCGCCCAGGCTGGAGTGCAGTGGCCGGATCTCAGCTCACTGCAAGCTCCGCCTCCCGGGTTCACGCCATTCTCCTGCCTCAGCCTCTTGAGTAGCTGGGACTACAGGCGCCCGCCACCTCGCCCGGCTAGTTTTTTGTATTTTTTTAGTAGAGACGGGGTTTCACCGTGTTAGCCAGGATGGTCTCGATCTCCTGACCTCGTGATCCGCCTGTCTCGGCCTCCCAAAGTGCTGGGATTACAGGCTTGAGCCACCGCGCCCGGCGACAATTCCCAATTTTATGTTTGTAGCCCACTCTGTCCTTTGAACTTAAGGCCTGTTGATGTTTTACTCAGCAATAATCTTAGACTTGGTCAAAGCAGAACATATATTCTCTCTAGTGTCTCTTCAAGAAACAAAAAACCCTGATTGTTTTCTTTGTTTTCATCGTCAGTCCAGTTGTTCAAGTCAGAAATCTAGAATCCCAAATCCTTGGCATCTCCCTCTATCCCTGTTAAGTCATTCTCTAGTCCTATCTCGTCTGTTTCCTAAGTATTTCTTATATCTCTAATTCTTTCCATATTCAATGGTATTACCCTCTTTAAAGCCATAATTATCTGTTGCCTGGCCTATTGCAGTAGGTTTTTAGCTGGTCACCTAGCATCTACTCTTGCCCCTACCTAGCTCATTGTCTAATCTGCAACCAACATGAACATTAAAAATGAAAATCTGATCATGTCACCTTTCTGTTTAAACTGTCTGTGGCTATTAGGATAAGATCCAAATTCCTGGAAGGCCCTTGTTAAACTTTTTCATGCCTCCTCAGCATGATAAATGATGGGTTTTGTTATGTTTTCTCTGCTCCAGTCATATTTATCTTTTTTTCAGTTCTCAAGACATATACATGTACTCCTGTTTCTCCTCCCCCTTGTTTATCAGCTAGGTACCACTTACTTAGTCTTCAGAGTTCACCATATTTATTTAAACTTAAATATTGAGCTAATTCTTAGCTATAGAGATCATTAAGTTAATGAGCACTAGTTTTAAGAGCTGTGCTTTCAGAGAAACCATCCTTTCACCTTCTCAAACTTACGTCTGAGCAAAGTCTTAATGATTTTAGGAAGAACTAACCTAATGTCTATACTTTGAACATTGATGACATTACTTTGTGATTCTTTTTTTTTTTTTTTTTGCTCCAAACTTAATATCTGCAGAAATTCTGTGAAAGTCTAATATTTTTTATCCTTTCTATCAGTGCACTGGTGACTGATGTCTGGCTTTGAAATCGGTAAGCCAGGAAAAATTATATATAGATGGAGTAAACAGAGATAACTAGAATAAGAAAGAAAAATCTAGGTATTAATACACAGTGTTGATTTAAAAATGAGTAAACTGTTTTGGAATGTAAACATTCTTAATTTCTTAAATACAATTTTAAAATCTCATTTGTTTTCTGGTTTTTAATCATAATAAAATTTCTCTAGTTCTGTTTTGAAACAAGGAAATACAGCATGTGGCTTTAGGTTAAAAATTCACTCATGGAATAATTCTTATAGATGTTTCAGGTTAGTATATTATATAAATGGGGCCCTCTTTTGGCACTTGAATCCAAGGCTGGGTGGAAATGAGCCAAATCTGGATTGAGCTCTTGCACTGGCGCTTTCCTGTTTCTCGTTTATGTGGTTAGGTGTGGTATAGTAGAAAGAATATAGACTTTGGACTTAGATATACTTGTGTTCAGTTCCCTCCACAACTTTTAATATGTGGGAAAGTCAGTTACTTGGTTTCTTCATCTGTGAAGATAAGAATAATAAATACTTGACAGGGTTATAACTGATTTTTGAGAAATGAAAAAATAAATATATTACCTGGCAGTTAATACTTAAGATTTGTTAGTTGCCCAGAAGAAATTTAAATACTTAGAGATTTGAAGACCTTTACATTTAGTATCTTCCCAGCTTATCAACTAACCACACCCTGTTTCACCCTACAATAAAATAATACGCATTGATTACGTTAGAATGGCCCTTCTAACTTAAAGTATTCTATCATGACAAAGTGGCTCTCATCTTTTGGAATTTAGTGGTTTGACTTGTTATATTAGTTATCTCTGGCTGTAAGATTGAGATAAATCATATTTCATTGTTTGCTATCTAGAAGAATTAGAAGAAAACATTCCTGCCAGTAGTATCAGTCTCTTTTTTTCTCTTTTTTTGGTTTTGAGACGGTGTTGTACTCTGTTGCCCAGGCTGGAATGCAGTGGTGCGATCTCAACTCACTGCAACCTCTGCCTCCTGGGTTCAAGCAGTTCCGTTTTCTTGGCCTCCTGAGTAGCTGGAACTGGTGTGCACCACCATGAGTCTGGCTAATGTTTGTGTTTTTAGTAGAGACAGGGTTTCACAATGTTGGTGAGGCTGGTCTGAAACTCCTGACCTCAAGTGACCTAACCCACCTCCGACCTAACCCACCTCCGCCTCCCAAAGTGCTGGGTATAGGCTTGGGCTAGCACGCCTGGCCTAGCATTAATCTCTTATTGTCTCAAGTCATAGTATAAACCACTCTTACTTCATACCTTCTTTCAAGAATGTACAGTTGGCCCTTGAACAACATGGTAGGGTTAGGGGCACCAACTCCCCCTCACAAACAAAAACCTGCATTTAACTTCCCAGAAACTTTACTAATAGCCTACTATTGACTAGAAGCTTTATCAATAACATAAAATCAACTAATTCATATTTTTTATGTGTATTATATCCTGTATTCTTACAGTAAAATAATCTAGATAAAATGTTATTTAAAAAACCATACGGAAGAGAATATATTTACTATTCATTAAGTGTAAGTGATCATTATAAGGTCTTCATCCTCTTCTTCACATTGAGTAAGCTAAGAAGGAGGAAGAAGAAGAGTCATTACTCTTATCTCAGGGGGTGACAGAAGTAGAAGGAGCGGCAGGAACATTTACAGAAATACAATTTCTGCCTGACTTGTTTTTTGCTTTTTCGTTTCTGTACAAATGTTTCTACACTTTAACCATTTGCTTTAGTTTCAGGGCAGGTATATAGAAGGGTTCCTGTCATAAAAGGAAGTCAGAAGCAGTCTTGAATAATTGGAACCTTTCTGCCAGAATTTCTAAGTTTTTAATGTTAGTTTGTTTTCCGGCATTGCTTCTTATATGTTGTCTTTTTCATCGTCTGGCACCTGATCAAAAGCACTCATCTTCATCATGTCATCTTGTTAATTCCTCTTGTGTGGTGTCTGTTTGCACTTGAATTTATCCAAGATGCTTATTTTTAAACTCTTCACCATCACCAGCCCACCACCCCCCCCCTTTTTTTTTTTTGGCCATATTCACAATCTCTTTCATGATTTGCTTGATTGGCTCTGCCGTAAATCCTGTGAAGTCATGCACAACATCTGGACACAATTTTCTCCAGCAGGGATTTTCTGTAACGATGGCATCTTCAGTGGTGTAATCGTCCCTGACTTTCATGATGTTCTCTCTATTGGGATTTTCTTACATAGAGTTAACAGTCCTTTTCCATAGAATATCGTATAATGAGACTTAAAGATTCTTATGACCCCCTGATTGGGAAGGTGAATTAGACACATTGTATTTGTAGACCACACCTTTGATGTTAAACTCATGAGGCAGCCAGGGGCATTGTCCAATATCAAAAGAACCATAAAAGTCCCTAACTGACAAGGTACTTCCTCACTTCAGGGGCAATGCATCAATGGAACCAATCTAGAAAATTAGTTCTTGTTTTCCTGGCCTTTTTGTTGTGTAACCAAAAGATTGTTGGTTTTTCTCTTCAAGGCTCAGGAGTTAGTAGCTTTATAGATGAGGGCAGCCCTGGTCATAAACCTAACTGCTTTTACATAAAACAGTGGAGTTAGGCTATCCTTTCCTGCTTTAAATCCTGTTGCTTGCTTCTCCTCCTTACTAGTAAATGTCCTGTCTGGCATTTTTTTCCACACTGGGGTAGTTTGCATTAAAAACTTAGGCAGATACCCTTCCTCAACTGTTTTCTTAACAGTGCCTGGGAACTTGTCTGCTGCCTGTTGGTCAGTAGAAGCTGTTGCTCCTATTATCTTGACTTTTTTTTTTTTTTTTTGAGACGGAGTCTCGCTCTGTTGCCCAGACTGGGGTGCAATGGCGCGATCTTGGCTCTCTGCAAGCTCCACCTCCTGGGTTCACGCCATTCTCCTGCCTCAGCCTCTCCCAAGTAGCTGGGACTACAGGTGCCCATATCTTGACATTTTTAAAGCCAAATCTCTTTCTGAAATTATCAAACCATTCTTCGCTGACATTAAATTCTTCACCTTTCTTTTGCTTTAAGTTGTCATATAATGACTTTACTTAGCGTCTGTAGGTATGCCTTTCTTATAGCAATTCTGTACCCACATAAAAGCTGCATCTTGAATGTGAGATAGAAGTATTTTGCAAAAACTGCAAGATTTTTGCACGTGCTACTGCAGGTGCAGTGATGGCTTCACAAATTTCCTTTTCTTCAGTACTTTTTATGTTGGATTCATTTATCTTAAAGTGGTGAGCAGCTGCAGCTACACACCTCAACCTTCTATGCTTATCAAGCAATTCAACTTTTTCTTGTAATACCATGATTTTTCTCTGCTTCTTGGAAGCACTTCCAGTATCACCAGTGGCACCCCTTCTGGGTCCCATAGTGTTATTCAAGGTTTCAGGTATTGCTCTAAACATAGTGAAAAATGGGTTAACTGAGAGAGATCCCTTTTACTGCGACAGTAAATTCACTCAGGTGGTGGTGATTATCCTCACGACATTTTAAGCAGATACCTGAAACAGCTGAGCCTGCTGCAGTAGCAACAGGAGATAACTATGAAATTATTATGTACTGAGTTAATTTTATGCAGTTATTCAGTACAACATCTTTACGTTTCTTTACATTTCTCTGGACTTTGGATGATGCCATGTATAGTCTAAGACTTTGTGAGTGTAGGTTTTGTTGAATTTTAACTTTTTGTAATGTATTTGTGTATATTTTACAGTAATGTCATCAAATAGAGTAGTATCTATAGTTTATATATAGTTTATGCATTCATGAGATACCTTAATTTTTTCAATATTTCTAGGCTACAGTTTGTCTGCAAGTTTTTTCAAATTGTCACAAATCTCCAAAAATTTTTCTCATATATTTAAGAAAACCTGCGTATGAGTGCATCCATGCAGTTCAAAACTGTGTTGTTCAAGGGTTAATTAACTGTAGTTATGTTCACTGTGCCTGCATGTTGCTCATGCAGTGACTAGCATGATGTCTTCCTTTACCCAAGCTAGTATGGCTTTTTTCTCTTATTATTTATGTATCAAGGAACCTCCTCAAGGTTAGCTGCTATTATAAGAAACAACTGGAAATTGTCTTTGAAGTACCACACAGAAGAAACTTGGCTTGTTTCCTATCTGTTTATGATTGTTTATGCTAATTATGGATTACCCTTCAGTTATCAGTTTCTATTCCAGAAACCTGGCAGTACTTTTGTGCATGCGTCTGTGTGTGTGTGTGTGTGTTTGTGTGTGTGTTATGTTTAATTTACATAAAATAGTAGTAAAAAAGAATTGAAAGCATACAATTCAGTGACATTTAGTACATTTACAGTGTTGTACAACTATCACTTCTCTCTAGTTCCAGACATTTTCATCACCACCAACAAAGGAGTCCCCTGTACCCATTAAAAGCAATTATTCCCCCTTCCCCCATTTAGCTGCAGCAAACATTAATCCACTTTCTGTCTCTATGGGTTTACCTGTTGTGGATATTATATATAATTGGAATCATACAATATGGAACTTTTGTTTCTAGCATCTATCATATAATGTATTTTTAAGGTTCATTCATATTGTAACATGTTAAGACTTCATTCCTTTTTAAGGCTGGATAAAAATTTTCTTTGTGTGTATATATGACATTTTGTGTATCCATTCACTGGTTAGCGGATATTTGCGTTGTTTCCACGATTTGGGTATTGAGAATTGTGCTTCTATGAATATTCATATATAATAAGTATTTCTTTGAAAAGCTGTTTTCAATTTTTGGTGTTATGTACCTAGAAGAGGAATTGCTGGATCATACGGGTTATTCTGTGTCTAAGTTTTTGTAACATTTTTCTTAACAATGTTTTCTTAGGTTTTCCATAACACTGTTTTCCTCATTAGCTGCCTCATTTTACATGTCCACCAGCAATAAACAGTGGTTCCAATTTCTCTGCATTCTCACCAACACTTCTTATTTTCTTTTTTTCATTATTTTTAGTAGCCATTGTAGTATGTGGGAAATGGTAATCTCATGTGGTTTTGATTTGCATTTCGTTAATGACTGATGTGCCATATCTTTTCAAGTACTTTTTGGCCATTCGTATATCTCTGGAGAAATAATCTGTTCAAGTTCTTTGCCCATGTTTTAATTGGGTTGTTTCTCTTTTTGTTGGTAAATCCAAAGACTTTATATATTTTGGATATTATTCTTTTACCAGATATATGACTTGCAAATATATTCTCCCATTCTGTAGGCTGTTTTCACTTGTAAGCATTTTTTAGTGCTATCTCGTATGTTTAGGTCTTTGATCCATTTTGAGTTAATTTTTATAGATGGTGTAAGGTAGGAGTACAACTTCATTTTTTGCACGTGGATGTCCATTTATCTTAGCACCATTTCTTGAAGAGACTGTGCTTTCCCCTACTGAATGGTCTTAGCCAACTTCTTAAAAATCAGTTGACCATAGATGTGTAGATTTATATCTGGACCTTTAATTCAGTTAGTTGATTTACTTATTAGTCTTATGCCAGTAATACATTGTATTGATTACTGAAGCTTTATAGTAAGTTTTGAAATTGAGAAGAACAAAGTGCATCTTTAACTCAGTTTGTTTTCAAGATGGCTCTGACTAGTGTAGATCCCTTGCATTTGCCTGTGAACTTTAGGATTGGGTTGTCAATTTCTACTGAATAGGAAGCTAGGGTTTTGATAAGAATTACATTTAATCTGTGGGTTTATTTTCAGAGTATTGTCATCTTAACTATTTCAGTATTTTATTCCTTTTTATTCTATTGTGTAAAGGTGATCATTTTCTTAATTTCCTTTTTGTTCCTTGCTCATATACTTAAAACAATGAATGTTATGTATTGATCTTATATTCTGGCACTTTGAATTTGTGTATTACCTTTAACAGTTTTCTTTTGTGAAAATTCTTTAGAATTTTCTATATGTAAGGTCTTTTCATCTGCAAATAGAGATACAGTTTTACTTCTTCCTTTTCACTTTGGTTGTTTTTTTTTTTTTTTCCTTGACTAATTGCTTGGCTGAAACTTCCAGTACAATGTTGAATGGAAGTGAAGAATGAGGGCATCTTTGTCTTGTTGCTGACTTTAGCAGGAGAGCTTTGTCTCTTGCCACTGCAAATGATGTGAGCTCTGGGGTTTTTGTAGGTGTTCTTTGTCCAGTTGAGGAAGTTCAATTCTATTCCCAGTTTTTTTGTGTGTTCTTATCAGGAAAGTTTAATTTTGTCGGATTTTTTTTCTACATCAATTGAGATGATGGTGTGTTTTTTCCTCCCTTTATTCTATTAATGTGGCACATTACATATATTTTTGTATGTCGAGCCACCGTCATAATCCTGAGACCTGTCTCAATTGATCGTAGTGTTTAATCTTCTTAATATGATGCTATATTTGGTTTGCAGGGGATATTGGCTTACGGTTTTTTGGTTTTTTGTGGTGTCTTTGTCTGGCTTTGGTGTCAGAATAATGCTGTGTTTATAGGATGAGTTGGGAAGTGTTCCATCTTCTATTTTTTAAAAGAGTTTGAGAAAGACTGGAGTTAATTCTTTAAATGTGTGGTAGAATCCAACAATGAAACCATCTAGAGGTTTCATTGTTTTTTTTGGGGGGCGCTTTTTGTTTACTGACTCAGTTGTCTACTTGTTAAAGGTATGTTCGTCTTTTCCATTTCTTGTTGAATTGTTATTGGTAACTTGTGTGTGCCTAAGAATTTGTTGCTTTTATCTATGTCATTTGTTGGCATACAATTGTTCATTGTATTTTCTTGTTTATTTCAGTGGTAGTGTCCCATTTTCATTTCTGATTTTAGTAATTTGGGTCTTCTCTTATTAACCAAAAGTTTGTTGATTTTGTTATCTTGTCAAATAACTAACTTATTTACTTTATTCTGCTAGCTTTGGGTTTACTCTGCTCCTTTTTTCCTAGCTCTTATGGGGATGATGTTAGGTTATTGACTCAGGCATGCGATTTTCTTTTTTTATTTTAATGTAGGCATTTATATCTAGAAATTTTCCTCTGAGAACTGCTTTCACTGCATCCCCTAGGTTTTGGGATATTTTGTTTTCATTTTTAGTCATCTCTAAGTATGAGTTTTCTAGTTTTCCTTCTGATACTGATTTCTAGTTTCATTCTATTGTGGTCAGAGAACGTACTTTATATGACTGCAGCCATTTTTGAAATTTATTGAGACTTTTCAATATGTATGATTCCCCCTGCCCCACCCCCGAGATGGAGTCTCACTCTGTCACCCAGGCTGGAGTGCAGCGATGTGATCTTGGCTCACTGCAACGCCTCCACCTCGTGGGTTCAAGCAATTTTCCTGCCTCAGCCTCCTCGAGTAGCTGGGACTACGGGTACACGCCACCATGCCCGGCTAATTTTTGTATTCTTAGTAGAGACAGGGTTTCGCCATGTTGGCCAAGCTGGTCTCGAACTCCCGACCTCAGGTGATCTGCCTGCCTCAGCCTCCCAAAGTGTTGGGATTACAGGTGTGAGCCACTGCGCCTAGCCCAGTGTTTGTTTTTTAATATTATGTCTGGTTCTAATATGTCTGATTTTTTAATAGTGCTTGAGTTCTGTATTTCCTTATCAAACTTCTGACTGGTATTTGGTTCTGTTGTTGAAAGTGGGGTACTGATGTCTCCATTTTTGTGATTGTGGTATTACCTGTTTCTCTTCAATTCTGTACATCTTTGCTATATATGTTATGTGTTGATACATCTTGAGAGGGAGAGGGGGCCTGTGTTAGCTATGTATAGGTTTATATTTATTTTCTAGATTGATTGACCCTCTCATTAATGTATAATGTTCTTTGTGTTTTGTAACAGTTGTTGAAGTGCATTTTGCCTGATATTAGTAGGGCCACCCTTATGAGTTAAATTGCTTTCCTCAAAAAATGTTGAAGTCTTAACTCAGGTACCTGTGAATGGAACATTGATAAATAGGGTCTCTGTAGTAAATAGGCTTTTGTGGTAATTTGTTATGGCAGTCCTAGGAAACTAACACATTTTGGTATTGGAAGTGGGCTATAAAAAAGTACCTAAAAATGTTGGCATAGCTTTGGGATTGGGTAATGGATATTGTCTTGGAGTATTTTGAGGTGTGGCACATGCCTGTAATCCCAGCTATACTGGGAAGGCTGAGGCAGGAGAATTGCTTGAACCTGGGAGGCGATGGTTGCCGTGAGTCAAGATTGCGCTGTTGCACTCCAACCTGGGCAGCAAGAGTGAAACTCTGTCTCAAAAAGAAAAGAAAAGAGGAGAGGAGAGTCTAGATTGCCTTGAAGAGATGGTCAACAGAAATATGAGCATTAAAGACAGTCTGATGAGGCCTTAGAAGGAAATGATTAACATGTTGTTGTACAGTGGAGAAAAGGTGATCCTTGTTATAAAGTTGCAGAGAACTTAACTGAATTGTGTTCTATCATTGGTTAAGCAATGAACTTGGATATTTAGCTGAGTAGATTTACAGGCAATGTGTAGAAGATAAAACTTTGTTTCTTCTTGTTTGTATACTAGTATGCGAGAGGAAAGATATAAATTGAGGAATGAACTGTTTAGCAAAAAGGAGTCAGCACTTGATAATTTGGAAACTTTTTAGTCGTCCAGATAGTGTATTGTGGTACAGGACCAAGGCTGTGACTGGACAGCTATTCTCTAAAGAGACTTGGTATATAACTTGTGGATCAAATCAGCCGTCTCAGCAGTTCCCAGAATAGACATGCAATTTTTCAGGAAAGATCTGTGGAGGACCCTCATTTGATGGCTTCGACCCCCTGAATTTCATGAAAGACTGACAAAGTTTTTGAGAATGTTGTAACAGCAGAAACACTGCCAGGCTAGACTGAATGGGACAGAGACAAAATGGAATTAAAGAAGAATGATGCTGAGGGTAGAGCGGCAAATGCTGGGTCCTGAATGTATTAGACTTCCTGGAGCCACAATGGTGGGGCTATTTCCCCAGTGGGCTCAGAGTACAAATCATTATCCACAAAGGCTTATTCTTAGGTCTAAAAGTCTAATGCTGTTTGCTAGGTTTTGGACTAACCTGGGACCCCTGACCGTTTTTTCCCCCCTTCTCTTTTCTTCCTTTTGATATGGAGATACCTAATCTATAACTGTCCCACCATTGTTTTTTGGAATCAGCTCCATAGATGGAGAAGAATTTTGCTGTAGAGTGGACCATACCCCGAGTCTCATTCGTAGCTGATCTAGATGATGATATTTGATCCCTTTTGAGTTGATGATTTTTAGGTATTGTTTTGGATTTAGAGTTGATACTGGAATGGGTTAAGACTCTGGGAGGTTGGGATTAGGTGAATGTCTTTTGCACATTGGAAGGACATAAATTTTAGGGAACCAGAAGGTACAGACCACTATGGGTTGAATTTTATCCCCCCAAAAATGTGTTGAGGTCCTAGCCCTTAGTACCTGTGAATATGAACTTATTTGGAAATAGAATCTTTGCAGATGTAATCAAGTTATGATGGAGTTATTCTGTATTAGAATGGGCCCTAATCCACTATGACTGATGTCCTTATAAGAATAAGCGAGACACATGGGACAGGAGGAAGCACCATGTGATGATGGAGATAGAATTGAAGTTTTTTAGCAGCTATAAGCCAAGTTGACCACCACCAAAAGCTAGGAAGAGGCAAGGAATGATTCTTCCCAGAGTCTCAGAGGGAATGTGGTCTGTTAATTGTGTTGATTTTGGACTTTTATCCTCCAGAGGTACGGGAGAATAGATTTCTGTTAAGACATCCCAGTTTGTTGTGATTTGGTAGAGCAGCCCTGGTAAACTAATACATTATTTCAGCTCTCTCTTTCTTTCTTTTTGCATGTAATATCTTAATCCATTCTTTTACTTTGAACCTGTTTGTGTCTTTGGATCTAAAGCAAACTTATCTAATCTATATCCCGCAGTCTGAATGTGGCTCAGGAGGGCTTTGAATGTGTCCCAACACAAAATCGTAAACTTTCTTACACAGTATGAGATCTTTTTAAAATTTTTTTATCTTATCAGCTATCATTAGTGTATTTTATGTGTGGCCCACGACATGTCATCTTCTTCCAATGTGGCCCAGAGAAGCCAAAAGATTGGACACCCAGGTCTAACCTGAGTTTCTTGTAGACAGACTGAAGATTGGTTGTATTTTTTGTTTATCCATTCTGCTAATATGTAACTTTTAATTTCACAGTTTATATATATATTACTGTATATCACAGTAATATATAAATTACTGATAAGAATGGCCTACCATTTTGCTTTGTGTTTTCTACCTGTCTTAATATCTTTTATTTTGATCTTAATTTTCTTTGTATTTCCTTCTTTGTGTTGCAGATACATAGCAGTGTACTATTGTCTCTTTTCATTTTCTGTGTATTTTTATTTTCTTAGTGGTTACCTGGGGATTGCATTTAGTACTTCAAACTTTATCTAGTTTAATGCCAATTTAGGTTCAGTAGTGAACATATCTCTGCTCTGTACCATTCTGTGCCTCACCATTTATGTTATTGTTGCAAAGTGTATGTTTTGATGTCAAATGCCTATTAACATAAATTTATAATAGTTATTTTATACATTTGTCTTTCAAATCATGTAGGGAGAAAAAGGAGTTACAAATCGAAAGTATAATATCGTATTTTTGCCTGCGTAATTATCTTTGCTAGTGTTTTAATTTATGGCTTTCAGTGCTCTCTAGTGTCCTTTAATTTCATCTTAGAGGATTCCTGGTGGCATTTTTTATAGGGCAGATCTACTAGTGATAAGCTGTTTTTGATTTTCTGGTAATGTCTTAATTTCATGAACTTCGTTTTTAAAGAATAGTTCTGGCAGCAATAGAATTCTTGCCTGACGATTTTTTTTTCCTATCGTCACTTTGTTATCACACTGCCCTCTGACTTCCATGGTTTCTGATGAGAAATAGGCTGTTAATCTTGTTGAGCATTCCTTGTTGCTGATGAGTCACTTCTTGCTGTTTTTATGGTTCTTTGTATTTGTCTTTCTACCAATTGATAATAATGTGTCTGGGGGCAGATCTCTTTCATTTATCCTCCTAGGAGTTAGGTAAAGTTCCTGTTTGTATAGACTTTTTTTCCCCAGTAGTTTTTCAAATATTCTTTCTGTTCATTTTCTCCTCTCCTTCTGCAGATCTTATTATGCATCTCTTGACATGCTTAATGGTTGTCTAAACGATCTGCTGGGCTTTATTTTTCTTTATTCTTTTTTTCTTTATATTCATACTGGATCATCTCTGTTGGCCTAGCTTAAAGTTCACTGATTCTTCTTTTTCAAGTCTGCAGTGAATTTTTGATTTCAGTTATTACACTTCTCAGCTCCAGAATTTTTTTCCCTTAGTTCCTTTCCTTTTTTTTGAGATGGAGTTTCACTCTTGTTGCCCATGCTGGATTGCAGTGGTGTTAATCTTGGCTCACTGTAACCTCCACCTCCTGGGTTCAAGTGATTCTCCTACCTCAGCCTCCCAAGTAGCTGGGATTGCAGGGACACGCTGCTATACCCAGCTAATTTTTGTATTTTTAGTAGAGGCAGGGTTTCACCATGTTGTCCAGGTTGATCTCGAACCCCTGACCTCAGGTGATCCGCCTGCCTTGGCCTCCCAGAGTGCTGGGATTACAGGTGTGAGCCACTGTACCTGGCCTCTCTTGGTGTCTTTTTATAGTTATCTTTTTATTGATATTCTGTTTTCATTGAGACATAATTCTTCTGATTTCCTTTAGTACTTTGTTAATGCTTTTCTTTAGCTCTGATTTTCTTTAGTTCTTTAAACATTTTTTTTTTCTTTTTTTTTTTACAACTTTTATTTTAGATACGGGGGTACACGTGCAGGTTTGTTACTGGGGCATATTGTATGATACGAGATTTAGGGTACAAATGATCCCATCATGCAGGTACTGAGCATGGTACCCAATAGTTTTTCAACCTCCCCCCCCCAGTAATCTCCAATTTCTGTTGTTGCCATCTTTATGTCCATGAGTACCTAAAGTTTAGTTCCTACTTCGGTCTCTGTGGTCTCTGAAGGCTCTGGTCCTTTAGCTTATATTCATCGAGCGATTTGACAGATTTCCTTAAACGTCTTTACTCACGTTTTTCTTAATTCAGTGCTCCTTGGGCTTTTATAACCTTTAACTATTGTCCATAGTTTCCACAAAGTTGATTCTGACAGTTTTTGTTCATGGTATGTGTTTATTTCTGTGGAGGGACATTTTTGCTGTCATCTCTGACAGAGTGATTTTTTTTTTTTTTAAGACTAGATTTTTAGGTGATGGGGGCGGTAGTATTCAATAAGAATAAGATAGGCTATTATGCTTTATTCATAATGGTAAGCTATTGTTATCAAATTGGCATCATTTATCCAATGAGTATAAAATCCACAGTATAGGAAGTTGTGGGCATACCATCCTTTCATCATGAAGAAGAAAAGAGCTTTGTTGAGGAGAGGAGGTTATGGAGTGGGTTCAAAGTCCAACTCGGTACAGTTGGGTTAAGGGAAAAAAAGATGTTTCCATTATTAAATGTTGTAATACTTCATAGATGGTGTTGAATTGTTCTCTTTGATGAAATTGTTTTAAAAGTAGTCATGACCTACATGTAAAAGTCCTTCATTATTAATCTCAAAATATGATTTCTAAATCTAGGTGTCCTTAGCTAACCTTGTGATTTTGAATAAGCTTCTTCTTTGGTCTTCTAGATACTTTATGGGTAAAACTTAATGGATTGTGCTTAGACTGAATGGCGTTTGAGGTATTTTCACCTCTATTAATGTTTTTTTTTATTTTTTCTATTAAAATAGCTCAGATAGGAGGGTGATAACAACAATGAATGGAAAAGGCAGCTGAAAGGAAATGCACAACTGATTTTGATGGTTGTTTAGAACTGTTCACACTGCTATTTATCTCTGTGTTTCAAACTAATTTCATTACTTCAGTATATTCTCATAAAACTTTCAGTGTAGTTAAAGCTAAAATAGCCTATAGTTACCACATTGCTCCATAGTAAACTATTTTTTAATGTTAAGCAAAAATGTTGCCATACTGTATATATAGTTTTGTGTCTTTTTTATACATTTAACAATATTTTTGCTGATAATTCCATGTCATTTTTAACAGAAACCTACCTCTATTTAGTATTCCATCATAGTAAAGTGTCATGGTTTATTTAAGCACTTTATCTTTGACAGAGGGTTAGGTTGTTTCTGTTCTTTGCTATTATAAACATGCTGCAGTTAACCTCCATGTGGTAGTTTATATTTCTAGGACTTATACTTAAAGGTGAAATTGCTACACATATTTTTGGACCTTCTTTGGAAGTAACCAGTACTTATGAATTTCTTGTATCTCTTTCCAGAAATGTTATAGTATGTAAGATATATATATATACACACACACTCACACATACTATAATGACTAATGTATAGCACTGTTTTTAAGTAGTAGAAGAGTAGAAAACTAAACACTCAAAGGGGGATTGGTTTCATAAATTATATATTTGTATATATCTTACATATATATATATCTTACATATGTACACAATTATTTGTGAAATCAATTCCTCTTTGAACATTTAGTTTTCTACTCTTACTACTACTTAAAACAGTGCTATACATTAGTCATTTATAAGTATGATTGTAATTTTGTAGGATAAATTTCTGATAGTTGAACATCATGTGGAAAGGTGTATACATTTATAATTTTGATGTATATTGTCAATTGTTCTGCATGGAGGTTTTGCTAATACATTATCATCTGTGTGTTAGAGTATGTTGTCAAATACAGTATATTGTCATATATGATCATCCCCAGTATAATACATGAAAAATGGTGACTTGCTATTGTTTTCATTTGAGTCTCTCTTGTTCTGAGTGGATTGAGCTTTTGTTTTTGTTTTTCATTCCTATTTTTCTTTTCTTTTTTTCCTTTTCTTTTTTTTTTTTTTTTTTTTGACGGAGTCTTGCTGTTTTGCCGAGGCTGGAGTGCAGTGGCGCAATCTCAGCTCACTGCAACCTCTGCCTCCCGGGTTCAAGCAATTCTCCTGCCTCAGCCTCCCCAGAAGCTGGGATTACAGGTGTGCACCACCACGCCTGGCTAATTTTTCTATCTTTAGTAGAGACGGGGTTTCACCATGTTGGCCAGGCTGGTCATGAACTCCTGACCTTGTGATCTGCCCACCTCGGCCACCCAAAGTGCAGGGATTACAGGCATGAGCCACTGTGCCCAGCCTGTTAGTTCCTATTTTTCTATTGGGTTGTTAGACTTTGTGTATGGTGTATTTTGCCATGTGGAAAATTGTTTTTATGTGTATCTTATGACTTGAAATTATGTTTTATTATTGGGCCTTTCCCATTCTAAGTTTATTAAAGAATCTTGTATTGTTAAAATGGGCTCACTTCTAATGTACTTTTTTTTTATGTAGGTCTAAGTAATTAACTACTCCAGGTATGAAAGCCAGTTTTTGAGGTTAACTTTTTATTACTTACGGCTCAAGAGAGGATGACCTACCATACTTCCTTCACCCTTAAAGCATGACAAAATATAGGATAACAATAACAGATTTTGTGTGTTCTCCTGTACACAGTGTCTTATAGGACAACTGAAACAGAATAGCACCAGAGCTGGACTTTACCATTCAATTGCTCTATGGATTAGTTCAAATTTACAGTGTGATTTTAAGAAAAACTCTTGATTAGAGTGAAAAGTACTCCTGTTAGGAATTCCTCTTCAGTAATTTGTTATAGACTTGTTTGATTGTAAATAACATCTAGATCTATGGTTTGTTCTTTTTGGTGCCTCTGTAGTTCTGGTCATCTTTTTGGGACTAATTTAGTTTCTTTTAACTTAGATCTAAAAGGTAGAATTTCGTGAATCCAATTACTTAAGTGTATTTTGCATAGTTAACATTGCATTTTTTAGAAGATAAGGCAGTATAAAATTATTACTTTGCAACATGAAGTAATTTATTTAGCATAATGACATTAAGGATAAGTTATCTAATTTTCTTCTTTTTTATTATTTCAGTAAAAGTCTTAGGTTCTTTTTTCTTTGAAAATACTTAATTTATCCTCAAGTAACTGTATTTACAATTAGTAGACATACAGGGATGCTTATTGGTTAACCGTAAACTTAAAGAGAATGGTATGTCTTTTAATTTAGATCCCAAGGAAGAAAAAGAGGAAGAAGACGATTCTGCCCTCCCTCAGGAAGTTTCCATTGCTACATCTAGACCTAGCCGGGGCTGGCGTAGTAGTAGGACATCTGTTTCTCGCCATCGTGATACAGAGAACACCCGAAGCTCTCGGTCCAAGACTGGTTCATTGCAACTCATTTGCAAGTCAGAACCAAATACAGACCAACTTGATTATGGTACATTGCAACTAGAATATGGTGTTTACTAACTAGTTGCTGTTATATTTTTAATGTAATGTTGAACATTTGCCTTAACAACTTAACTGTTAGGGGCAGGTGTGATGGTTTAGGTAGTATTTCTTTAAACAATTTGCAGATATTCTGCTTTTGTGTAAACGCCATGCAGTAATTTGATTTTCATTTCTTGACTGCAGAGAGAAAATATCGTATCTACACTAATAAAATTTTGTTTTGTCTTTGTTTTTCTAGATGTTGGAGAAGAGCATCAGTCTCCAGGTGGCATTAGGTAAAAAAATATTAATATTTCATTTTTAAACCTTTGGGGAAATAACATAGTCACATTAAATGATTCAGAAGTTGCTTCCATTTGAAACAATTTTGAACTGTAAGAGAAATTAACATCAGTTTTGATACTGCATTTAGATTCCATGTTGAGCTTAATTAGAACTTAAACCATGTAATCTGCTTACATAGCTTAGAAATCATGTCTTGAGTACCTTATGTGTTTGGACTTACTCCATGGTAGGAACTCATGTGAAATATGGGTGTTTTGGCCAAGGATTTGATATTTCAGTGGAATCTTTTGTGTTGTGATTTATCTGTTAATAGGTCTTTCGATACAGCAGATCACCAGACAGTATTACAAAGTCAGTTGTTTCTTAACTTTTAATGCCATTGAGTTGTCATCACCCTGTCTTTATCTACGATTTATGTGTTTTTAGTTTCAATTATTATTCTTTGTGATAAAGCCACTAGATTTCAGTCCAATTAGGTCATTAGGATGAAAATGCTAGATGACTTTATCAGTTTTTGGCTACCTCTTAATAAATTACCAAATAAAATCTCCTCAGACATGATCCTTACAACCAGAATGTCTCATTTCTATTTACTTATTTTTAGTAGTGAAGAGGAAGAGGAGGAGGAAGAAGAGATGTTAATCAGTGAAGAGGAGATACCATTCAAAGATGACCCAAGAGATGAGACCTACAAACCCCACTTAGAAAGGCATGTCTCAGATTTTACTCCAGACATGTCAATGAAATATAAGTAGGAAAGCATTGTTGAATGCTTTTATTTTGTCTATTGCCAAACTAATGAGTGTAGAATTAATTTTAAATGAGTAATTACGCATTTCTGTTGTAAGTCTAACATCTTACCATATGCTGATATAATCCTCTCTCCCATTTGTAGAACTTTATTTTGATTACAAGTTTTTATGAGTCTGCATGTTTTATCTCAACAAGGTATCATGAATAGCCTGAATACTTAGAATTTTTTTTAACTTATTGTCTCGTTTCTCTTTACAATTATAGTGAGATTTGATTTATAGTCATCTTTAGTCTGGGAAGGGTTCATTCCATGAACATCGTATACATATATTTAGATCATTACTGCGCATGTGAGGATGGTTGGTAAGAAATCACATTTCATGAACTGAGGAGAGTAGTTTTATAACAAATCAGTGATAACTCTAAGCTTTAATTTGTTGTCATAGTCTTCCTTGAAAAGATCTTTTGCCTAGTGTTGAAATGCATTTGTGTTTTCAGGGAAACCCCAAAGCCACGGAGAAAATCAGGGAAGGTAAAAGAAGAGAAGGAGAAAAAGGAAATTAAAGTGGAAGTAGAGGTGGAGGTGAAAGAAGAGGAGAATGAAATTAGAGAGGATGAGGAACCTCCGAGGAAGTGAGTAGACAATTATTATTAAAAATGGAAATCTAACAGATTTTGAAACCACTAGTGGAAAATAGAGTGGGAGTGTGAGGAAGGATGTTGACATACACATGCTTCAAAATATGTATTTTTTTAACTTAAAAAAATTTGGCCTCAAGCAGCTGAATTTCACTGGAGAGACTCTTAGTGAAAAATGTTTAGGTTTTTTAGTTCTGTTGCAAGGAGAAAGTGTGTTTTATTCTTAGGGCTTTTAGACGATACGTGGTAGCAACTCTAAAAGTAACGCATTGAGATTTATCTAAGTCTTTCATAGTATTGCATAGTTTATGGAGGTATATATTTAATCTGTCTTACAGACTGATTTGAAAGTGAAATTACATCAGAGTAAAATCTTGCTTGATTTGCCAGATATGTCTTTGACTTTATGTATTCTTGGTTATCCTTTGCCACTTGTTCTTTGACTCTGTGTGTGTGTGTGTGTGTGTGTGTGTGTGTGTGTGTGTGTGTGTGTGTCTTCAGCCAGCCTTCACTCTTAAGTTTTGATTCAGAATATGTCTACTGTTACCCTGTCTTCAATTGTAGGAGAGGAAGAAGACGAAAAGATGACAAAAGTCCACGTTTACCCAAAAGGAGGTGAGGAATTTTTACCCCTACTGTTTTGCACCTTATTCCAATACCAGGCACTTTCCTTACATATTTAGACTTCATGATAATCCTGCAGGAATGACCATTTAAAAATTTCACAAAAGCAACTTCACTAATATCCTAGATGCACAGGTATCTTATTTTCATTGTAAGATCTTGAAATTTCCAACAGTCTTAATACTTTACCTTTTGGGTGTTATTAGTTTATTTGTGTTACTTTTTAATTCTGTCAAATATTTGCTAATTCTTGGTTACTTCTAATACAAATTCTGTGTAATCTATATAGCAGTAAGAGATTTTACTTCTTCCTACTATAAAATAGCTATTCCCTGTAGCACAGTTTGAGTCAAAGGTTACTGTGCAGAGTGCCACTTTTCTTTTGCTAACTTTTCTTCTGCATTTTGATAATAGAAAAAAGCCTCCAATCCAGTATGTCCGTTGTGAGATGGAAGGATGTGGAACTGTCCTTGCCCACCCTCGCTATTTGCAGGTCAGTGAAGTTGTTATATAAGAGCCTTTCAGGTTGTGTTCCATTAGTTGTTCTTGCACCACGAGACTTTATTGGCTTGTGTAGGCTTTATCATTGACATATAATGTCAAGAAAAGTCTTTCTTTAAACATAAAATGACTTTAACCCATTTATGCCTAGTGTTCCATTATTAGAATGCTAAGCTTGGGCAAGTTATTTAAATCCTACTGCTCAAGGTCATCACCAAGGTCTGATTTTTCACAAAAAACATTTGCAACCTCCGGCATAAATGGGTTAATCGTTATTAGTCCATTTGTGCTGCTATAATAGAATACCTGAGACTAGGTAATCTACAGAGAACATACATTTATTTATTATCTCGTGGTTCTGGAGACTGGAAAGTCCAAGAGCATGGTGCCCACATCTAACAAGGGCCTTTTAACTGTGTCAGCCCATGGTGGAAGGGCAAGAATGGGTTGAACTTGCTTTTGTAACAAATCCACTCCAATGATAGCATCAACCCATTTATATAAGGGTAGAGCCCTTAAGACCTAAGCACCTCCCATTAGGTCCTGCCTTCCAACACTATCACATTGGGGATTAAGTTTCCAACACATGAACTGTGGTGAACACATCCAAACTCATAGCATCTTCTGTTAAAAAAAAAAAAAAAAAAAATGGTGACTAAGAGTCTGAACCCAAATAGAGGACTTTCCTTGGAATCTTTCAATATTACAGTAATTCCCAATGTGGTGTAAATACTTCTGATATGAGATGATTGTAACAACATTCCAAGACACAGAGTAACAGATTTTATTTTACAGCGATTTAGAAAAAAAGTAAAATTAGAACTCAAACCTATGATTTCTTGGATACTGTGTAGAATGAATAAAATACTTTTAATTCAGGTTTTGTTTTTATTTTTTTTGAGTAGATTATTACTGTTTTTGATGAGTAAAGGTACCACTTACATTTGGGTCCGGCAGGAAACATGAAAGTGAAATACTACTTAGGAAATACCTGTTTGATCTTTAGCAACAAGTATAACTTGACACTAAGGCCTTACTTACAGATTGTGGTTCAGTTATAACAATAGCTGCTCCTCCTCTGCTGTGTGCCATTTGCTGCTCTAAAGCACAGGATAATATATAAATCTCTTACCCCATAACAACACTTTGAGATGGTTATTGTTATCTCCATTTTACAAATGGGAACTGGAGCTTGAAATATTTTTCTCCTAAGATTACAAAGGCTGGTGAATGACAGACCCAGATTGGAAACCAGGTCTGTATATTTCCATAGCCTGTGTTCTTAGCCATTTTATTATACTCCCTCACTATCCATATGCAAAATCTAAGTATTTGGTTTTCTTTCAGTACTTTTGACTTAGCAAAGACAAATACTTTCAAGAAGCCTTGATTTTTTTTTTTTTCCGCCCCTTTCACTTTCTCCTGTTTTAGCACCACATTAAATACCAGCATTTGCTGAAGAAGAAATACGTATGTCCCCATCCCTCTTGTGGACGACTCTTCAGGCTCCAGAAGCAACTTCTGCGACATGCCAAACATCATACAGGTACTTTTAAAATGTGTTTATCAAGTAGGTAATTGCACTGTGTTTTTTTTTTTTTTTTTTTTTTTTTTTTTTTTTTTTTTTTGCATGTTGGTAATGATAACGTTTTTCTAACATAAATCTTAAAAGATTCTATAGTCAAGTGTGTGGGGAAAAGGTGTGAAAATAAAATGTAGTAAGATAAATTTTCCAAGGGATGGACAAACTAGGACTTTTGAATTTTTATCCTTTGACTTCTTGAACTTCTATGACCAGGATAATGATCTTTTACTGAGCATTCTGTATCAACTGTGGACTAAATACTTTATGTATATTATTGCTAATCAGTCTGTTCAACACCACTAAATTTGTTTCTATTGATCTTATTTTACAGCTAAGGAACTAGAAGCTTTGCAGGATTAAGTAACCTGCCCATGGTCACATAGCTAGCTTTTAGAAGCATAATACTCTGCTGCTATTGAAACTGTGAAGGCTAGCTGTTGAATTTGCATGTAACCTCCCATAGGAACTGTCAAAAAGAGATGCTGAGTGTCTGCAATATGTATTATAGAATAGACTCAAATTCAATTTATTTGTAACCACTGAGCATCTCAGTGCAGTGTACCTAATAGGAACAAATTAGGTGCATAACACTGAGTATGTGCCAGACACTTGATAATTACACATTACCTTCTCAACAATCTTGGAGAGTAAGTCTAGGAATTCTAGTTGTAGAATTATGTCTCCTGCCCAAGGTCATACTGATAGATGTATTATTTCCTTCATTTACTGTAGGCAAGTTACTTAACTTCTCTTTTCACTTTTCCTTCTCTGTGTATTAAGGATACCAATATCAGTTATTGTAAGGATGAAATGAGATAACATAACATGGTATTGACTACACAGAGCCTGGCACATGGTAGACTTTTTCACAATACCAGGATTGAACTTGACCACTCCAAAGTCTACAGTTTTCTTTTACCATGTTTCTTCAGAGTTATTTCCACAAGTAACAGTTATTTCTGTTTCTTGATAGGTACTGCAATTTCTGTCTTCCTTCTGCTCCCTGTTAATACTGTTTTTTGCCATAGAAAAGTTATTTCTGACAAGCACTTTAGATTGTTTTAGTTAAATATCACAAGCCTAGGAAGAACTTTTATAAATTCAGTCCATTTCAAATATTTGTATTTGGTTAATACAATTTATGGTGTGAGTTTTCCTTTTGCAAATTAGTGTATACAGACATTTTTTTGCAAATGTGATTTATTTAGCAAATAGATGCCCCACACAGGTTTGTCCTGCTATGGAACTGGAAATGTGGACATGACCTGGGAGATGCTAAGAGTTTCCTAAGTTAGAACTGTGCATTTTTTAGACCTTGCTATATAAAGTATGGAACACAGACCAACCAGCATTGACATCACTTGGGTTCTTATTAGAGATACAGAATCTCAGGCCCTGCTTCAGACCTGCTGAATCAGCATATACATTTAATAAGCTATCCAGGTGATCTGTAAGCTGTTTGGAAAGGAGTATAGGAATACATTGAATGTTGTTCACCTTTCTTTTTCTTTTTTTTTTTTTTTTTTTTTTTGAGACGGAGTCTCGCTCTGTCACCCAGGCTGGAGTACAGTGGCGCAATCTCGGCTCACTGCAGGCTCCGCTCCCAGGTTCACGTTGTTCTCCTGCCTCAGCCTCCTGAGTAGCTGGGACTACAGGCGCCCGCCACCATGCCCGGCTGATTTTTTGCATTTTAGTAGAGACGGGGTTTCACCGTGTTAGCCAGGATGGTCTCGATCTCCCGACCTCTTGATCCGCCCGCCTCGGCCTCCCAAAGTCCTGGGATTACAGGCATGAGCCACTGCGCCCGGCCGAATGTTGTTCACCTTTTAACTTAAATTCATGTTTTCATTCTGATTAATTCTGGTAATTTGAAGCAAAAGGAGTAGAAAATGTAGTGGTCATTAATTCAACAAATATATATATTGAGCACCTCTTTGGGCGCAGTCTTCCCGAACACATCGTAAAGAAATGAATAAGTACAATGTTCCTTTACCTCATAGATTGAACACCATGTTACCACATTCATCAGAAATCCTGCGTAATGGGGTGGAGGGTGTTGTGAGTGACAAAGGGAGGTAGTTGAAAGGTGCAGAAGATGGGTAGGAGAATAAGGTAAAGTAGTACAGGTATTGTTTACATATATTTCATAGCAGCAACTCCAGTCTTGAGAAAAGTTTGTTTATCTTGGGTAACATTTTTTAAACCTGAAACAGGATATGATTACCTCTGGATCAGTTTTCTTTTATACAGTGCCAAGTTCTTGTTTTTTGTTTTTGTTTTGTTTGAATGCCAATTCTTTCTGTGTAAGCATTCAGTTTTCATTATCTGTGAAAAAAATTGTTTTAAGGAATAAAATATACGGAAAATATAGTTGTTTACTTGCTAAACACTTGGTATCCAAGACCTGGATTAGTGGTAACATTGAGATGAGGATTCCAGTTCTTACATTTTTATGTAGTTTTTCTGTTTGTTTGTGTTTTGTTGTTGTTGTTGTTTATTAAACAGGTCCTTATGCTACTGTGTGTTTGGATGTTTTTTTAAAGCGATATTTTTCCTTTTTAAATTTTGTTTACTGAAAATGTTTATACATTGAAAATAGCATTGCTTTTACTCTAAATTACCTGCCCCATCATCTGCTTACTTACTGTAAGGGAGGGAAAATACTTACAGGGTGTCTAAACAGAACACTAACCACAGTATTTTTCTTCATAGATCAAAGGGATTATATCTGTGAATATTGTGCTCGGGCCTTCAAGAGTTCCCACAATCTGGCAGTACACCGGATGATTCACACTGGCGAGAAGCCATTACAGTGAGTATTATTTACTGGTGAACATCTGGGTGAGAAGGATATATGCCCTATTTGAAGGTTTGCCGCTTTACAAACATTTTAGTTTCCACTGCTGTTTACTTTCATCAAATAAATGAGTGGATATTGATTGGGAGCATCAGTTAGTGGCCTTTTTCTTAGTTTCCCTCTGTTTTTCAAGCAAACAGAAGAAAATCAGATAAGTTTTCCATCTAGTAACATTTCCCAATCCTTCAAAAGAAATGTGTTACTGATTATTGTGTATGTATGTATATATATGAGCTCTGAATTCTAACCCTGACCCTGAATAAGAGCACTCTTTATTTCTCTGTTGGATCAGCCATTTCCTTTTCTCCTCTCCTTAGATGTGAGATCTGTGGATTTACTTGTCGACAAAAGGCATCTCTTAATTGGCACATGAAGAAACATGATGCAGACTCCTTCTACCAGTTTTCTTGCAATATCTGTGGCAAAAAATTTGAGAAGAAGGACAGCGTAGTGGCACACAAGGCAAAAAGCCACCCTGAGGTGCTGATTGCAGAAGCTCTGGCTGCCAATGCAGGCGCCCTCATCACCAGCACAGATATCTTGGGCACTAACCCAGAGTCCCTGACGCAGCCTTCAGATGGTCAGGGTCTTCCTCTTCTTCCTGAGCCTTTGGGAAACTCAACCTCTGGAGAGTGCCTACTGCTAGAAGCTGAAGGGATGTCAAAGTCATACTGCAGTGGGACAGAACGGGTGAGCCTGATGGCTGATGGGAAGATCTTTGTGGGAAGCGGCAGCAGTGGAGGCACTGAAGGGCTGGTTATGAACTCAGATATACTCGGTGCTACCACAGAGGTTCTGATTGAAGATTCAGACTCTACCGGACCTTAGTGGACAGGAAGACTTGGGGCATGGGACAGCTCAGACTTTGTATTTAAAAGTTAAAAAGGACAAAAAAAAATCTAAAGCATTTAAAATCTAGTGAAATAACTGAAGGGCCTGCTCTTTCCATTGTGGATCACAGCACACACATACATACACACACCCCCTTCCAGTCCCCATCCCCTGTTCTCCCTCTGTTGCTCCTCTTATAAAATTGATGTTGTCTTTACCAGAAAGGTAGACAAAAAAGAAGCAGCAGCAGCAGCAGCAGCTCTTACAGTGAGGGTTATTCTCATACTCGGTTCCAGCCATCAGCAGACTTCCTGCTCATCGGCAGATCCCCCTTTCCAACCTGTAACTGATGTGCTCTGGATCAGCTTTTAACTTTTAATAGTATATTACTGTCTTCTAAATCCCTTCTCCTCCTCTACTGCTGCCCTATGGTTCTGGCTCCTACCCCCTGCGGCACACTTATCTTCAAATACCGTAAAATTCTAATCTCTGGAGGCTGGCAGCTTGACTTGGCACTTTAGGGCCCCTTAGCAGGGTGAGCTGTTAAAACAGCACACATCTCTCATCCCCTCTTCCTTTATTCCCCACTGGGTTTCAGAAAGGAAGGATATATGGGGACCACCTCCCTCCTTTTTGATCCCAGCATCTCAGTCCCCCTCCCAAACCTCCATATGGCTCTCAATGGTGCTCACTTGCTTGGAAGCAGGCTCCCAATAGGGAGGGGGCTGCCCTCTACACAGTCTCTTTGACTGTAAGACAGGGCTCTGTATCAGTGAGACGACGAGAAAAGTCCCAGGCTAATGGCAGAAATTTGCACTTTGAACATGTGTGTTTTTGTGTTGTGGAACCTGAGATTCCTTATTTATTAACAAAGTCTGATTTTTTTTTTTTTTTTTTTTTTTTTTTTCTTTTTGGAGTCTTTGTTGCTATATTTTGTGGGGCTGGGAGAGAGAGATTAGATTATTTTGACATGGGATCCCTTCCATAACAGGTACTTTGAAGGCAAGACATAGGGTTGAAGAAGCACAGCCAGCCTCTGAAATCATAGCTCTCCAGTGGCCTTTAAAGAAAGCTGGTCCTCAGCACTAACAAAATCACTACAATAGCCCAGTGCTTTTTTGGAAGCCTTTTTAGGGAAGAATGTTTGGTTCGTGGTAACTAGTATGCTCTTGGAGACTTTTAGAGCGTCGAGACTTAGGAATTTTGAGAGGATGAGGAGGGTTGTTCAGAATCTAAATTACAGATAGAAGATTGTTTCTTGTGAATTTATTTCTTTTCTCTTTTTTGTCCCTACCATTTCCTTACATTTCCCTTGGGGCCCATCTCTGGCTCCTCGCTTTTTGTTTTTTGCTTTGCTTTTTATCATCAGTTCATTCCAGCTCCCTGTTAGTGAAGGACACTGCTGTTGGTGAAGGAACAAAATCTATGAGTCCTAAAATTTTAAGTCAAATTAAACTCTTTCCCCTTTAGTAACACTTCAGAAGAGGAAAAACTTCAATAGCCAAAGTTAATAATCCTATATAATAATTGCTTTGACTTTCACCTAAAATTCTGGGAATCACAGTTTCCTAGGGATAGAGATTGTGTTGGGGCGTGGACTGCTTATTGCTGTTCACTGGAGAGAAAAGGTAGTGTTTTTGTACAAGGTCGTATCGCCAAAAGCCCCAAATCCTGTTTTGGCTCATCTTCAGGTAAAGAGCAATTCCTATCCTGTGTGCCTCAAAAGCTAGAATCGAAGGCTTAAGCTATTCATTGTTTATTGTCAGAAATGCATGATGGCTATTGCAAAGACGTTTTGCTGGGGAAAAAAAAAAAGTTTGTTTTTCACAAACATGGTTTATCAAATTTTTTAAAAAATTCTTTTTTCCCAAAAAGAGGAGTAACAAAATGTCATTTCTGAAAGATACCCACTAGTGTTAGCATTTGAGATGCCAGGAAATAGGGAGTGAGACACCTACAATCACCAGTCTCAAATGTGCTATTGTTTCTTTTCAGAGTGTTGCAGATTTGCCATTTCTCCATAATATGGGGATAGAAAATGGAATAAAGATAGAAGGGATGTAGAATATGCTTTCCTGCCAACATAGTTTAGAGTTGATTTTGGTATATTGAGTAGATTTGAAAATACAAGATTGATTGGATGAGTCTACAAAAAAGTTGTCCTACTCTCAGGTCCCTTTTATACTTTCTGACTAGCTATCATCTATATTCCACACTTAGCTTTTTTGTCGCACATATCCTTTGTCTCCATAAATTTCATTTGCAGTGGTTAGTCATCAGATATTTTAGCCACCTACACAAAAGCAAACTGCATTTTTAAAAATCTTTCCGAGATGGGAGAAAGTGTATTCTCCTGATACCACTCTACCCACAAAAAAACAACCAGTTAGTTTTATTAGTTAGAAACTTGCTGTACTTTTACTTTTAGGGGTCAACGGCCCTCTTCATAGCTACCATTTGCCTACAATAAATTATTGCAGCAGTTTGCAATACTAAAATATTTTTTATGGTCTTTATTTTTTCCTTTTGATAAAGGGATGCTGCATAGTAAAGAGTTGGTGTAATTAAACTATCTCAGCCTTTTCCCTGCTTTCCTTTCTGCTCCATTTGCCTCATCGTCCTTCCAGGGAGCTCTTTTAATCTTAAAGTTCTACACTTCATACTGTTAGTCAAATTCTGTTACCTTTTTAATAACTCTTCCCACTGCATATTTCCATCTTGAATTGGTGGTTCTAAATTCTGAAACTGTAGTTGAGATACAACTATTTAATATTTCTGGGAGATGTGCATCCCTCTTCTTTGTGGTTGCCCAAGGTTATTTTGCATTATTGAGACTCCTTGATATGCTTCAAAGAGTTTAGGCAAACACTGGCCATGGCCGTGGGAGTACTGGGAGTAAAATGAAAATATTAAGGTATAGACTAGCATCCACATAGAGCACTTGAACCTCCTTTGTACCTGTTTGGGGAAAAAGTATAAAGAGTGTACTACCAATCTAATTAAGATTATTATAGTCTGGTTGTTTGAAATGCCATTTTTTTCTCCTTTTGTGTTTTTCCCACTTTCCAGTGTACTCGAAAATTGAACAAATGTAATGGATCAATTTTAAAATGTTTTATTTCCTAAAAGCCTTTTTTGCCTGTTGTAATGTGCAGGACCCTTCTCCTTTCATGGGAGAGACAGGTAGTTACCTGAATATAGGTTGAAAAGGTTATGTAAAAAGAAATTATAATAAAAGGGATACTTTGCTTTTCAAATCTTTGTTTTCTCTTAATCTAGGTAAGGCATATTAAAAATAAATATGTAAAGAAGAAAAATAAAAGTTGTCTTCATGGAAGCAACTTGTCTACCTTGATTGTACTAAGTTACAGTTATCCTAGGGTTGAAACATGTGATGCTGTTAAGCAAATCAGATGCCCTCAGAACAGGTGTTGTGTGGGGCATACTGTTGTTTGCTTTTGTTGAGAATCAGGTGGTTGATTTTTGACTCTTTAGTTCTTAATTTCTAATGCTAAAATGACATGATTCTGTTATTCAGCAAACTTGGAAATCTTGATGTTTTGACAACTTCTTCCTAGGAAAACTGGCCATATTAACCAAGTAGATGGAACATTAAGGATTATGTGAGGTTAATTTTACCCTGATAATGACAAAACCTTGATAGCATTTAATATCAATACTTCTTCTCAAAATTGAATATTTGTATCAAGTACTGGTTTTTGTTTTGAAAAAGAGAAAACTACAATCCTGCCTTCTTAAAAGCCATACTGTCATAGCTGCCCCAGGCTGCTCTCTTACATCTCCCATTTATTGTTTACTTTTATAAATTTGCTTCTAAGATAGTATGTGTTTCAGCTTATTGGCAGTATCTGTGATATAAATAATGAAAGCTAGTTCTTTCATTTAGGAATGAAACCTGTAGCCCTTACCCAGTAAGCTTCATTCTCTAAGTTAAATGCAATAGAATGACAACTCTCCAAGTACCTTTTAACTCTTATACCGTCATTTCAAAGTCCAGCTCATTCTCTTATTTTAAGAAGCATGTGGTATGACTGGGTAGGGGAGAAAAAAAGGAAAGCATGTTGTCACTTGAGTGAGACTGCTTTAGAAATGTTACCAAGTTAGCATTGGGTGTTTCCTGTTCTTTGGAAGAGAACAGGCCTAAACAGTACCTTCCTCCTCCACTGTAGCTACCAGGAAGGCACCATGATTGAAATAAGAGATGCTCCCTTGCTTGATTTTTACGTTTAAATTAAGTTGTCTTTAAAAGTACTTAAGGATGGGAGTGAAAAAATGCTATGTTTTTAAAGGACTTACTTGACGCAACCTTTGTTTCTTGAACAAAATGTGAACTACCTAAACAGAAAATGAAATTGGAAAGTCAGTGGGAGAAGCAACTGTGGAATCAGACTTCTATTTAAATTCAAGCCTCATTACTTGATTTTGTGAATGTTATTTCTTGAAGTTTCAGTTTATTATATGGGAGAAATAACATTTACCTCAGAATTATTCTGAAGATCAAATGGAATTGCTTTAAAGTATTTAGCTCACTCTCTGACCCATGGTAGTTGCTTAATAAATGGCAGCTGTATCAATAATAACAATTTCATTGAATGAACATTTCGCCAGCCTACGAGAAAAAAGACATGGGAAGCATAAGGGAGAATGATAATAAAATGAACTGATTCTAAGTGTGTATGAGACAGATTACATTAGGCAGGGGTGCCATGAGGATTAGTGTGATAGTGACCTTGTTGCTAAGTGCAAAAGCAAAACAATGACATAGAAACAAGTGTGCTAAGTACTGAGTGGAGAAGAGAGATGGAGGCAGACGCTGCAAGGGAAAAAAAAAGTCTGATTAAAAAGGGCCCTTTCATTCCACAGGCACAAAAATCCACAGCCAGGAATTTGCTACCACCTCTGAGTCAGGCAGGGGGTGGGGGTGGGGTGCACAATCCCATTAGTAGAGAATGTGCAGTGGGTTTAGTCTGTGAGAGTCACATTTCTTATTTGGACCAGTGTAGACAGGAGTAAGCCCAGCTCACCTGTTTCCTGGGACAGTTAAGGGATGGCTTTCGCAGAGCATTCACCGCTGACCCCTCACAGTCGGGACCTCTGTAGCCGCTCTATCTGGCTAGCAAGGAAGATTCGTTCAGACCTGACTGCTCTTACGGAATCTTATGTAAGTTGCCCATTTTGCTGTTACCTGTTTTCCCTTCATCTTTTCTGATCTAGCAACTTACCATCATGCATCAGCTCCATTACCAATTGTGAAAGCTCTAATCATCTAGTCATTCATACAGGTTATTTGACATGGACCCTTCCCTTGAAGAAACCCATGTGACCTTATTTTCTTCTTCCAGGCTGTTTAGGAGATACGTTACTTGAATGAGAAAATATATATGGGGTTCTAGATAGGATTGGCTTAGATGTCTTGGAGGCTACACCAAATTGGTTTGCATATATCCTGAATACTACTAGAACAGATTAGCCATGGGCCCTCTGGGTTCTTCATAGCCATTGTTCTGAATTTTTCAGCTATGTAAATGAAAGGTTTATGAGATAGAGTACTATGAACGTGGGAGGAATTTGTAAATCCTACCAATTTCTCCTATATAGCATTGGCCACCCACCTTTTAGTATTCTGCATCAAAAGTAGAGTGCGTTTAAAGAGAAAGGTAAGCTATCAAAAGGATTTCCTAGAAGATTCATTGGAGACTTGTGGAAGTGTTGAATTCTTGAGCTAACTGTGGAGTTCCAGATTTGTCTTCTAATAGTAGGGGGATCCCCATCAATTTCCACCTAAGATATGCTGTGGAAATACTCTAATCCCTGTGGAGAGTTTTGAATTTAGGCTCTCTGAGAACTGATTTATCTTTATACAGCCTCACCAGACAGAATTCAGACTCTTTGGGAGTGCTCAATGGGGAGAGGGAAGTTAGAGAAATCCTGCAATGGCTATATTCCAGGGCTTCCTAGTTGTGACCAATGTCTACAAGTATGTTTAAAAATGCTTAAACTTTAATATGCTTAAAATATTCCAGTTAGAGAGTTTGAAGTGAGAAGGAAAAATTCTTCTAAATCAGTTTTCAAACTTTAGAACTTAATGAAATCTGAACATTCTTCCAAGAAAAATCCATAGGTACTCAATTTCAGGGAGTACTGGGTCTTTCTAAAGCCCAGTCATGGAGCTCAAATTAAGAGTTCCTACTGTAGACCTATTATTTACTTTACAACTTGGATCCTTGGCCAGAGAGGTGGGTGAGATTTTGTATGAAATTTAGGAGTGATTTAAGGACATTGGGGTGATTACAGAAGATGTGGTGTTTTCCTGTATCCTCGGCCAGGTGAAGCATCAGGGCCTGAACAAGAACATCAACCTGGATTCTGTGGATGGGGTGCCAGTGGCAAGCACTGATCAGTGGAGTGAGCTGACCGAGGCAGAGCGACTCCAAGAGAACCTTCAAGCTTATCGTACCTTCCATGTTTTGTTGGCCAGGCTTTTAGAAGACCAGCAGGTGCATTTTACCCCAACCAAAGGTGACTTCCATCAAGCTATACATACCCTTCTTCTCCAGGTTGCTGCCTTTGCATACCAGATAGAGGAGTTAATGATACTCCTGGAATACAAGATTCCCCACAATGAGGCTGATGGGATGCCTCTTAGTTTTGGAGATGGTGGTCTCTTTGAGAAGAAGCTGTGGGGCCTAAAGGTGCTGCAGGAACTTTCACAGTGGACAGTGAGGTCCATCCATGACCTTCGTGTCATTTCTTCTCATCAGACTGGGATCCCAGCACGTGGGAGCCATTATATTGCTAACAACAAGAAAATGTAGCAGTTAGTCCCTTCTCCCTTGCTTTCTCTTCTAATGGAATATAGGTAGTTACCTGGGGCCTCGCTTTCGCATCTTAAATTTTTGAAAACGATTAAGACTACAGGCATTTTCTTTCTTTTTTCTCTGACCACCTGCAGCCTGTTGAAGGACTACAGGCATTTTCATCAAGTAACATTGGAAACACACAAATGGGCATACAAGTTTAGCCTGGGTGGGTGTGATTGTGTGCGCGCGTGCATGTGCTGCAGGTCTAAGAGTGGGAGCAGGGACAGCGTCCTTTCACTTCAGGGTTCTAATCTTTCTAACCCACTAAGTAACCTCTACAGGCATTTAACAGCCTTACAGACAGAATGTACGTATGTTAATTCTAGTTCTGGATGACTCGGTCTGAGAAGATTCAATTTAAAATCAGACTCTAGCCGATTTAAACTCTTAAGAGAATAAAAATAATAATGGCTAACTTTTATTATCTACTATATTGAGGCAATATGTCAAGGGTCTTTATGTATATTATGTACAGCTTTTACAACCTTGTGAACAAGGTGGTGTTGCTCCCATTCGGCAGATGAGAAAACAGGCTCACAGAGATTTGGTTAAGCTCACACAGCTAACAAGTGGCACACTGAGTTTGAACACAGATCATTCGTGTAAAGCCTATGTGCCTTGCACTTTAGAGGCTTGATGATGAATCACTGCAACTCTTTGTCACAGGGTGTTGGAAGATGCATCCATGTAATCTGTTCCCGTCGCTGGAAAACAGCTGCCATTAGATGTCCTCAGAAGTCAGTTGCGAATTTTAGCGTTAAAGTCAGGATTTGTTTTTCATACTTGGCAGTGAAGAGGGCAGCTGGAGATCTTAAGATTCCATTTTGGAAAATGATTAGGCCCACCACACTTCTGAGCTTTGGAAGCTGGGGATGTTTAGTAATACAGCCTGGTTTTAAAGTGCTCACTAAATGTTCTCGAATATTGGGTTGGGCACAGCTTATACCAGGTTACCTCACTTTTAATTAGTAAGGCAGGCAGTGTAACCCAAGCATTTGTGGACAATGAGTGGAATACTAAAGTTAAAAAGTCATCAAACTTTCACCTCAAATTATCTGGACTTAGTCATGAGGAGAGGCTGAGGCCCACTCTGTTCCTACTGGAGATACCAGAGACTCTGGAACTATACAGTAAAGCTTCTGTGCTGGGCAACAAAGGAGGAGGCTCTGCTTTTAATTTCTTGTAAGAAGCACACATAGTATGAAAGGTTGGTCAATGTGGACATTAATGGAAAAGGCCATGTACTGGTGGTGCAATGTGAATCCAAAAATTTTCAAGTGTGTCTGTTTTATGCTTATCAATTAAAACTCAAGATCATGGATTGGGAGACCAAGTTAATTTAATTAATTGGGGCTTCTGTATTCATAAATGAACCATGAGTCAGGGCTAGCTCCCGTAGGTTTCATGAGGTGTGGGTGAGTAGCTTAGCTTGTATCCTTTCTCACATGGGTATGTGTACAAAACTCCATGAAGTCACTATTACCAGAGTACTCTGGGCTAGGCATTGTAACAGTTCAGGGAAAGTAAGGCCCTGCTTTCTAGTATGCATTTGTGGCAGTATGGTTGTGTGTGTGTATACACACACACACTGTTACTGTAATCAGCGATGCAGACAGTGTAACCCAAGCCTCTGTGGACAGTGAGTGGAATACTACTCAAGTTAAAAAGTCACAGAACTCCTTCACCTCACATTCTCTGGACTTAGTCATGAGGAAAGGGTGAGGCTCACTCTGTTCTCACTGGAGATACCAGAGATTCTGTAAACACACACACATACACACAGTCGAAATTATAAGTCCTAGGTTTGTTAGGAAGCTAAAGGAAGGAGATCAAAGGGCCCCAAAGTAGTTTCCTGGGGGAGGTAGGAGTTGTGTCTCAATACAAAACTACAAAATACTCTGTACTGGTTGAGTGCAAAATAGAAGTCATGAGAGAAGGGAAGAGGTGGTCATTTGTAATTTTGGCACTGAATGTGTAGTCTTATTCCATTCAAACTTTGTCTTAATCATTTCTTCTGCTCAACAGCAGCATTCTCAAATAATGAAGTTTCTGTCCCCATACTCCCTCCACCAAAAAAAAAGTTTTTAAAAAATGAATGTCCCCTCTCCAAGTGTTTTTATGTTCAACAGGCATAGCAGCAGACATCTGTAGAAGTTTCAGAACTCAGTGGAGCTTGGCTTAACTCTCATGAGTTGCGTATAAAGGAATATGTATGTATAAGAGGTGGACTTGAAGTGGCAGAGGGTCCACAAAAGGTACAAGTACTAACCATTGAATGGGAGGAGATAGAAAAATGTGTAAGTCACAATTAAGTCACAGAATCACCAAGTCTTTACCAAGTGCATTCTCAGCACTTTGCAAAACGCTGTGTATTTGTCTTTCAAGAAGCATACAATATGCACCCAAAAGAAGTGTGGGGAAAGCTAATCTTAGAAAACGGTACAGGGGAAATGATCAGTAGACCATGCCACAAAAAGCAACATGTATGAGATCTGAATGTGTAGACATTGCATCATGTTTATTTGAAATGAATAAATAGAAAAAGGGACTGACAATGGATTAGTGTTCTAGGTATGTGTCTTATAGTAAAGAAGAGGATAATGATGACACTATGAAATTATGTTTTTTTAGGGATATAGAACCCCAAGATTATTTTGTTCATTAGGTTTTATTCTCTTGATCTGATACAGACAAGATCTCTGGGAAATCATACATGGTATAACTATATAGATTGAATTATAGTTTAAGGTACATAGATTTAGTTTCTAGCCCTAACTCATTTTGTAAAAACAATTTCTTCTGCCTCCTTTTCAGAGAGTACCTTCTGAAAAGTCCTCTCTGTGGGTAAAGAGATACATTTTCCTGAGTCAAGGAATTTCATGGATGAGAATTTTTCTTGCATTCATGTAAGAGATGATTTGGAAAAGGCTTGCAAATTAGCACAAATTTGAAGGCCAAGCATGGAATAAAATTAGCCTTAAGATAATCAGGTTTAAGTGAAGTGAGAGTTTTAATTAAAATGGAAAATGTAAAGTCATAGCTCTGGTATTGCTGTTATTTCAGGCTGCTATGGATTAATGCCCAAAGGATGACTCATTGTTGTGATCACTTGTCAGACAGGGAGAGGACTAGTAAATATTTCAGGAAGACATATCTGAAAAGTTATTTAGATTGAATTTTGTTTGTGAATCCTCAGCTCCTCATGCGGTACCTGAGCATCTCTGTTAAGGGGTGAAATAGAGACACAAGAAGCAGAGAGACCTCCTCCGGGATGCAAAGGGGATTGGTAAAGAGGAAGGGGATGGGGAGGGAGTAGAATTTGGATTTCACTTCAGTTGATTCTGTCCCTCTGTCTCTCTCTCTCTCTCTCTCTCTCTCTCTCTCTCTCTCTCTCTCTCTCTCTCTCTCTCTCTCTCTCTCTCTGTGTGTGTGTGTGTGTGTGTGTGTGTGTGTGTGTGTGTGTGTGTGTGTGATTAATGTAGTGTTTAGGTCAGGACATTTCTTAAAAAGAATGGTTTGGCCTCCTGCCTCATCCCACCTCCACTGCAAGCATCAGACCCATCCAAGAATGAGCTCTGAATGTGGGTACATTCAAAAAGCAAAAAATGATAAAAACTTCATTTCTTGGCTTCTATAGCACTCTGAGAACTACAGATAAAGACAGAATAAGATAATTTGATAGTTTGATGAAATGTCGGGGTGTGAGATAAAATCTATGTGCTTATGATTCTTAACATAAAAGATGGTTTGGATGAATCTGGTTTGAACACATAGAAAACAAAAGATGCAAGAATAGCTAACAATAAAGTTCTTTTCTCAGCAATACCATGAGTTACTTCTTTTCTGTATCTTTGGATGAATGAGGGGAATTTCAAGTGACTTCAGCATTGGATGAAACATAATCCTCCCAGCCAGGGCCAGGCTCAGTCAAGCGTGCTGAGTAAATCTCCATGATGCCAGGCCACTCACACTGGGCACAACTCCCAGGGCCATTCGGCCTAGAAAAGGTAGATTGCCCCTATATCACCAGGCCAATGCTTTGCCCTCTGAATATGTAGTCCTAACAGCTAGACTGCAGATGAGAAAGATTTCCTTTTACCTGGCTTAATTGACCCCCCACCTCCCACAATTAAGCTTTTGACTTCAAGAGAAGAACCCTGACTAGCCTATTTTTAGTCAGGTTGGAGGTAGAAACCAAATTGTTGAAAATCACATAGAGGAAAATATGAAACAGTTACTGAGAGATTCTGTATTTCTATCTACATATTTAGGATTGTATGAAAGGGAATAATGTAGCATGTCAGGCAGCTCTGCACTATTTTATATTATTTAATCCTCTGACGTATTATCTCTTAGATGAGGAAAATGAGAATGAGAATTAACTTGCCCAAATTTCCTCCTCTAGCATCTGACAGCGCTGTTGAGTCTTAATTCTGACTCTAAAGCTGACTTCACTACACCTTGTGCCATAGGACATCTGGTAATAGAAATTCTCTTATTCTGAAATCCATTCTGTCTCTAATCCACTCTCCTTGGTTAAAGCCAATACAGGCTTGCACCGAATTTTGTTCTGTAACAAAGTCTATATAAATTTCTAAACTTTGAGACAAGTCACTCTTTTTTTTCTGAGCTTCCTCATTTATGAAATGAAAATGATGAAAAATAGCTAAGTAACTTCACAGTGGTTATAGACAAATTGAGTATCTGAAATTACTTGTAACTGACTACAGACATCACCAAGTATATTTAATGCCTCAGGTAGCTTGGATTCACAGAGTGGATTGAGGAGCAAGCTCTGTAAGTATCTCAGAGAACACCACCTGCTTACCAGGAATGATCTGGCCACAGCCTCGACTTCACCCTATTGTGCCTATTGGCTTTTGGCCACTGGAGGTCGACCCAGTCTCACTCACAGCCTCCAGGAATCATCCACCTCCCTGGAGAGTTACAACCCCGGCTGTTCACCCAGGAGGCAGCTTTCACAGTAGGTGGGGTCAGACAAGTCCTGGAGAAGCCTGGTAGGCTCCAGAGGGAGCCAAGGAAACATGCAGACTAAGGAGCTGCCCAGGATACATTAAAGCATGCATTTAGACTTAGAATCATCCCACCATATATATGCCTACACCCTCCTGTTAATACCAGAAGGAGCTCAAACTTCATTTAGTTCAATCTCTTCATGAAACACAGCAAGAAGAAGCCAAAGAGGTTCAGCAATTTGCCCTGGCATCCCAGCTAGAAAGTGGCAGAATGAGATCTATAGTCCATGGATCCCCCACTGCACTTGCCTGCTTCTCCATCAAACCAACCTCATTTTAGGAAACATCTGGTAAGTCTTTCTTGCTCTCTTGTATGCAGCGCCCTCTAGCTCCCTCACCTCTAATAATCCTTTAGGAGCTCTAGGAACAGCACCTCATGATCCAGACTTCTTTTGCCACTCCAACTGCCCCCTCTACTATAATTTGAGGGTGTTATATTTCATCCCTTCCCTGATATGATGGGGGAAGGATGTGGCCCATTCTGAGGAATGCATTCTGAGGTAATGGCTAAATAGGTTAACTCCTTTGAGGGTAAGAGTTACTTGAACAAGGCACTCACGGGAGCTTTTTAAAAAATAATATTCTGGGCTGGGCACGGTGGCTCACAGCTATAATCCCAGCACTTTGGGAGGCCAAAGTGGGTGGATCACGAGGTCAGGAGTTTGAGACTAGCCTGACCAACATGGTGAAACCCTGTCTCTACTAAAAATATAAAAATTAGCCGGGCGTGGTGGTGCGCACCTGTAAGCCCAGCTACTCAGGAAGCTGAGGCAGGAGAATTGCTTGAACCTGGGAGGTGGAGGTTGCAGTGAGCCGAGATCGTGCCACTGCACTCCAGCCTGGGCGACAGAGCAAGACTCGATCTCAAAAATAAGTAAATAAAATAAAATAAATAACATTCTGAAGCAGGTGTCTTCATGTCAGATCAACCCTGCTTACGCAGGTAAGGTAAAGGCTTAGGACTAATTTCTCTTAATCCCTGACTCCTGTCTCCAATGCTTGGGATGGAGGTAGAGTTGGAGGTTACATAAACGATACAGTTTGGCTGTATCCCTACCCAGAATCTCATCTTGAATTGTAATCCCCATAATCTTCACGTTGGTTTTTTTTTGTTTTTGTTTTGTTTTTGTTTTTTTTTGAGACGGAAGTCTCGCTCTGTCGCCCAGGCTGGAGTGCAGTGGCCGGATCTCAGCTCACTGCAAGCTCTGCCTCCCGGGTTAAAGCCATTCTCCTGCCTCAGCCTCCCGAGTAACTGGGACTATAGGCGCCCGCCACCTCGCCCGGCTAGTTTTTTGTATTTTTTAGTAGAGACAGGGTTTCACCGTGTTAGCCAGGATGGTCTCGATCTCCTGACCTCGTGATCCGCGCGACTTGGCCTCCCAAAGTGCTGGGATTACAAGCTTGAGCCACCGCGCCCGGCCAATCTCCACGTTTCAAGGGGGAGACCAGGTGGAGGTAATTGAATCGTTTCAAGGGAGAGACCAGGTGGAGGTAATTGAATCGTTTCAAGGGAGCGACCAGGTGGAGGTAATTGAATCGTGCCAGCCCATGCTGTTCTCGTGATAGTGAGTTCTCGCGAGATCTGATGGTTTTGTAAGTGTTGGGTAGTTCCTCCTGCGTTCATTCTCCTTTTGGCTGCCTTGTAAAGAAGGTGCCTGCTTCTCTTTCACCTTCCACCATGATTGTGAGTTTCCTGAGACCTCCTCAGCCATACGGAACTGTGAGTCAATTAAACTTCTTTATGAATGACCCATTCTCTGCTATGTCTTTTTAGCAGTGTGAGAACAGACTAGTGCAACAGATAACTTGAAAAGACACTGGAAAAAAAAAAAAGCCAATATTCCCAACCTGGTTCTAAGTTCTAAAGCTCAGTCTTTTGAAAGTTTCCTGCCCTACTCCAACCAAATTTAGCAATACACATTGACGTCTGCTTTAGGCCAGTACTAAGAGTGCAGAAATTAATAATAATAGTAGCAAATATTTATATGGTGTTTACTATGTTCCAGTCCTTGTTCCAATTGCATGCATTAACTCATTTACGCTTCACAAGAACCCTATGAGGTAGGTACAAAGTACTTTGGTTTACAAATTAAGAAACTAAGGCCCAGAGAGCAGATAGGTCTCTGCCCTTGAAATACGGTCTCGGGAAAGCAGATGTACAATCAACTGCGACAGAAGTCTGTGCAGTCGGTAGTGTCATGTGGGCAACAACAAGCTGTGGAAGGACAGAAGAAGGAAAGATCAAAGAGGGGACCTCTCAAAAGGGGCAATTTGGGAATGAAGACTTGAAGGGTGACTAGGACTTTGCCCTCAGGAAAAAATAGAGAGGAGTGGGCAAGAACATTTTAGATAAAAGAAGCAGCGCTGCACTTGTCAAGGCTTGGCTGCTGAAAAGCATGTGGCACGTCTGGGACCACTCAGCATGACTAAAGTTCAGAGCTCTCAGCTGTCGTAGAAGACAGGTTGAGATGAGTGAGGTGACAACACCCTGAGGAGAGAATCTGTGAAAGGTTTTTGAATGGGGAGTGCCAGCATCTACACTTTGTTTCAGAAAGGCAATTCAGTTATGTCTGTATGGGAGGTGAGAGTGATTGGAGGCAGAGGAACCCATTAAGATGTTGTAATGCTCAAGGTAAAAAATGTTTTAGTTATTCGTGGAAATGGTAGAGGCAATAGGAGACAAAGATGAGCACACATAGTCCCTGACCTCTTAAAATGTGCATTCTGGTAGAGGAAGACCAGCGACACACAGTAGTACAATTTAGAAGGTGATAAGAATGATGTAGGAAATGGAAAAGGTGATAGAGAATTACTGAAAGTAGCGGCCATTAAGGCAAAGAGTGGAAAACCCACAGGGACAGTTGTCTAGGGCCTCATGGCTCTACACCCAGATCACAAGCTGCTCAGGAACTTCCCAGCAATGTCCCACCTAGTAAAGATCTACGTGAAAGGGGAGCAAAACTTGGAGTGGGAGATTTAATTTTCTATGGTATTCTCGTTGGTAAAGCCTTAGCAACAGCCAGTGTGAGAGACTGGAACACAAGCATAGCCTGTTCTGTAGGCGTTGTTGGTGTATGCCTTTCATTATTACTCTGCCATTTTTAAGAAAGCTTTACCATTTTCCTTTTCTTTAATTAAGAGTTTACATTTCCCCGATGAGAAGGAGCTAGCCATGAGTGGACCTTAGTAGGAGAAAGATAAGAGCCCCAAAGCAGGAATGAACTTCCTATCTTCAAGGAACTGAAGGAAGGCCAAGTTGATTGAAGCCAGGTTAGTCAGGTGAGCAGGGGAACAATGCCTGTGCCAAGGCCCTTGAGCCAAAGATTATGAAAAACACACCAGCTATTAAACAGCTGGGTTTATTGTTGCAAAGAGGAGAAATGTATACCTTGGGGAACACTGAGGTGTCTCATTAAGAGTGTGTTAGAATTTATGATGGGATTTAGGCTTTGGATGATTCGGGGGTGGTTCTAAGGAAGCAGAGGTTTGCTCTGGATTGGATGCTGTCCGAAAGTGGGGGCAATTCTATGGGTATTTTGTGAGTTGTGCATGCAGTGATCTCGTTTTTATCTATGCTTAGAGAAGACAAAATTATGAGGTGATCTTGTTTTGTTTCATTTTGTCATGGTCTCCGAGTAACTTTGTTGTTATTCTATAATACTGTTTAGATTTTCTAGGCTCACTGGGCTGTGAGCCTCAGACCAGCTTCTAATAATATTGCAATCAAGCTGTAAACAGATCAGTTTTGGACATCAAGGGTACATTTTTTTCCTCCTCATTAGTGACAAGCTTATGTGCAGAAAGAGATCTGGATTTTATTCTAACAGCTGAGCACAACAACAGGTCAGTGTGTGATTAGTATTGCCACCTGGATAACAAAGAGCAGCTCTTAGATTTAAAAAACAAAACCAAGATATGCAGTGTTAGAATTACCGTTGCTCTTCCGACAGGACTCAATCCAGAGCAAAGCCACGCATCATTAATTCATTCCCAGAATTAACTAACCCTACTCCAAATCCTACAGCAAATCCCTCCTAACACTTTCTCACAGGGGTGCTCCAAAGTTTCCCATCGTGTGCCCTCTCTCCCTCATTACAACAAGCCAGTAAACCCAATTTTGTCTAACTATGGACATTGTCCCAGTGGTTTGGGCTAAACTGCATCAACGCTGCAAAAAGGAACTACTGGAAAGTTTTATTCAGGAAAGTGACATGAGATATTTATTTAAATGAGTACTCAAGCTACTATGGGCAGATAGGCTTGTGAGGGCAAGATTGTGGAAGCAAAAATCTGAATGATGAGAAGCCAAATTCAAATGATGAACAAAAGAGGACAACCCTGAAAAACATGACAGGATTTGGCATGCAAAGCCACGGAGAAGGATGGTGAGTTTTAGGAAGAGAGAAGAACCAAAGAACGCTCCCTCCCCAACTAGGAGGATAGAGAATAAATTAGGCAGGAAACAAAGGGGAATAGATATCAGGCATAGCATAGAAAATTGCCAGCCTAGACTTTAAATATGTTGGGTTGAATATGGAGAATAGGAAGCATGGGGGAAGGAGTGAGGAGGTGAGTGACAGAATGAAGCTGGTTAGGAAGGTTGGGGCTCGGTCCTGAAGGGCGTTGAACATCATGCTGAGGAATTTAGATTTCATTCTGTAGATATATATATAGATCAGTGACCTTCTTAGTCAACATTAGGTGGGCGCAGTGGCTCACATCTGTAATCCCAGCACTTTGGGAGGCTGAGGCAGGTAGATCACAAGGTCAAGAGATAGAGACCATCCTGGCCAACATGGTGAAACCCCATCCATACTAAAAATACAAACATTAGCTGGGCATGGTAGCACCTGCCTGTAGTCCCAGCTACTCGGGAGGCTGAGGCAGGGGAATTGCTTGAACCCGGGAGGTGGAGGTTGCAGTGAGCCGAGATCATGCCACTGCACTCCAGCCTGGCAACACAGCAAGACTCTGGCCAAAAAACAAACAATATCAACATTACAGAGACCAAGACAAGAAGAAAGGTTAGGAAAGACAAGGAAAAATCACTGGGAGTCATGTGACATCCTCTGCCTTAGTTCTTTTTGTTGTTGTTTATTTTATTTTTTGTTTGTTTCTTTGTTTCCTCTGCCTTAGTTCTAAAGGGAGCTAAAAGGGTCCTCTTATTCAAATCCAAGCACAGAGTCCCTTCTGATTCTGGGTCACCAGAACTTTAGTAGACCTAAAGCATATTGGTAAACCACCCACTTTCCATTTCTTATCTTGGGCAAATTTGCATCTCCTAAGAAAGGTTTCATGTTGTTTATTTTATTCTATCCATGCTCCCTCCTCCATCTCCACATAACTAACTCCTGTTCATGCTTCAAGATCCATGTCATCTTTTTGAAAATGTCCCTGATTAGTACCCCGATATCACTGCTGTCTCCTCTTTGCTGCAGCTTTACCTTGTATATTATCTTCCATCAGTACTGCTTCTACTACTGATTACTGTCACTACCACTGCTACAGACAAGGATATTGAGCTCTGACATGGAAAAAGTTGCTTTGCACACAGCAGCTCTTTTAACCCTTACCACAACCCATCCCACTTGCTGATATCATTCTCACTTTAAAGATGAGAGAACTTAAGCTCAAAAAGGTTTAAATCACCAAGTCGCAGAGCTGGGATTAAAATGTAGGTATTTCGGAACCCTTTTTCTTTATATGACTATTATATTACATAACACATTGCATATTAATTATTTGTGTATACACCTCTCTCCTGGTGGAGTGTGGGCTCTTTGAAGGCAGATGGTGTGTCTTCTCTGGCGTGTAATAGGAGATCACCAAATGTTACCTGATTAAAAGGAAGAAGGCAGGTGGAGATAGTGATGGAAAGAATGCAAGGTGGTGTGCAATGGGAGAATTACTGTTTCATACCAATGCCTATCAACCTTTTTCATAGAAATAATGATGTTTTTATAGCACACTGGGACAAACTGGGGGATCTAGATTACTAGACTATCGTAGGTATAGTATCTGTAGCAGGTTCAGTTAACCACTTGGGTTACTGTAGTTTTGAAGAGATCCACATATCTTGGGGATCTGCTGGGCATTCTGTGCTTTATATCAGGGGTTAGCAAGGTATTTCTTAAAGGGCTAGAGAGTAAATGTCTTAGTCTTGTGAGGTGTAAGGTCTTTGTCACAACTATTAATAGGCAATAGATAATACATAAACAAATGAGTGTGGCTGTATTCCAAAAAAAAAGCTTTATGTACAAAAACAGATGGCTGGCCTGTGGGTCTTGTTTGCCGACCTCGGTTTTAGATGAATATTGTGCTTCAGAGCCTTTTGGTTCTCCTCCTCTTAGCCTGATTTTAAAAATGTGGATGATGTCCAATTTATTCGTTTGTTCTTTTACAGATTGTGCTTTCGATGTTACGTTTAAAAATCTTTGCCTAACCCAAGGTCACATTTTCCCCCTATATTTTCTCCTTCGGTGCATTTTATCCTCAGTACAATCCTTCTTAAGAATGAATGAATAAATAAGTAATTTAAATGAAAGGAAAGAAGATCTTTCTTCCCTAGTTCATACTCTCCCAACCCCAGACTCCCAAACCATGAAGCTCAGCAGATATTCCTTGAACTCCATCTGATTTTTGAGCTCCTAACTTTGCCAATCTGTTTACCTATAACGTAGTGATTCCCAGCCTTTCAACACTGCAACATATTCTTTTTACAGCATACACACCCCAATTTTACTTGCACCCCCCCACGCACACACTTGCTTTAAAAAATTAGTCCCAACATAGTTTTGAAATTGAATTTAAATTTATTTTTCATTGTCAAATTTTTTTAGGAACTGAAGAATATCTGGTTTATGACAGCCCATCTCTATGAGGTAAAGCGAACTCTCACAAGGCAGGATGGAATTTGGACCAAGAGAAAGGCTAGAGGAATGAGACTGGGGCTGAAAGAAGTAGTGGGCCTGGGAGGTGGGTTTCAGAGGTTTACCAGGTCTCCCTCCACAGCTACTCAGCTCTGTACTCATTTCTCTTTATTTTTAAAAATATAGGCCGGGCTCAGTGGCTGACGCCTGTAATCCCAGCACTTTGGGAGGCTGAGGTGGGCGGATCACAAGGTCAGGAGATCGAGACCATCCTGGCTAACACGGTGAAACCCTGTCTCTACTAAAAATACAAAAAAAATTAGCCGCGCTTGGTGGCAGGGCACCTGTAGTCCCAGCTACTCAGGAGGCTGAGGCGGGAGAATGGCGTGAACCTGGGAGGCAGAGCTTGCAGTGAGGCCAGATCGCACCACTGCACTCCAGCCTGGGCGACAGAGCGAGACTCTGTCTCAAAAAATAATAAAATATATATATAGTGTTTTATGTAAATACATATCATATACAAATTTGAAAAATGAGTTATTCAAGAGGGAATATAAGGACAAAAAAGAAAAGTTGGAACTAAGATTGAGTTTGGCAGCAAAAGTGTTGTGGAAATGACCAAAATTTGGTTCTAAGCTTTCTAGAAGTCAAAATAAGGCAGAAGACCTCTTCATTTTACATAGCTGACAGTATCCAATAGAGAGCAACAACCCAATTGTCCAAAAGGAGCTTGTTCCAGAGAAGACAATGTGTAACGTCCAAGGAACAGCTCTGGGCCAGGAGCCCAGCAGTCTCCATGCTGTCATCAGCTGAGGTGGAATTACTGCAGCCCCTCCACCCGGTTACCCAGGGTTCTCAGAGGAACTTGGAGACCCTATGGTTACACATGCTACCACCTCCCCCTTTCCCATTTCTTTTGTTTATTATTTTTTGGTCAACTTGCACAGAATATTTTGAGGCAGTGAAAACTAAGTTTTATTCATGTTTGTATTTATTATAGCACTTACAATGGACAAAAATGGGGCTCAAAACTGGTTTATGAATGAAATAATAATACACTTAAGAGTCCCAGAGGGGTGGGTCATTTAAAAGAATTTGATAGGCCGGGCACAGTGGCTCAAGCCTGTAATCCCAGCACTTTGGGAGGCCGAGACGGGGGGATCACGAGGTCAGGAGGTCGAGACCATCCTGGCTAACACGGTGAAACCCCGTCTCTACTAAAAAATACAAAAAACTAGCCAGGCGAGGTGGCGGGCGCCTGTAGTCCCAGCTACTTGGGAGGCTGAGGCAGGAGAATGGCGTAAACCCGGGAGGCGGAGCTTGCAGTGAGCTGAGATCTGGCCACTGCACTCCAGCCTGGGCGACAGAGCCAGACTCCGTCTCAAAAAAAAAAAAAAAGAATTTGATAGCTGGTTCCTATCACCTGAGCTTTTTCTGGTTTTCTCTCATTTATTCAGCTAACTTTTAGAGCACATACCTCTAAATTTAGAGCACCTATCTCAGAGTTCTGCCTGATGCTCTGAGGCTGAGCCCTGGAAGTAACTACAATAAACACAACACCAACCCTCCCCACACTAAAAGAGCTCTTAGTCAAATTGGGAAAAGAACTCATGCCAAGTGACATGCTCATATAAACATACTTTTAAGTATGTTTGACGACCATAAGGTTGAGTGGTCGTCAAGAGGAGTAAGAGATGCTTTCTTCCTGGGAAATTGAAGGAGTATGTGTGTGTGAGGGGGAGGGGCAGGTAAAGACATATTCTCAAGGGAGCTGACATCGGAACCCACTCTTGATTAATGAGTTAGACTTCATCAGGCAAAGGCACAGCCAGGAATCACCATGACACATTGGGGGATCAGTGTGTGGAGCATATTGGGAGTGCGTCATGGGAGGGGGATCCTGAGGGCTAGCTAGAGATCAGGATGACAAGGGAGGTCAGGGCCCAATGGCAAACAGTCACATCAAGGTGGACTGGCATACGTTCTAGTTTATGACCATTGTCCCATATAATTAAAGCACCTTTTTTTTTTTTTTTTTTTTAAAGTCTGAATCGGAGTTCAGATTTGGGTGATAAACTATATGACTCTACTCATAAGATAATCCATTCTCTCTTCCACTTTTTTTTTTTTTTTAATCTCAGGCCAAAACCTTCTATTCTGCCTTAGCCTCCACCTCACTTTTTTCAGTTGGGGAGCTCAGTTTCTGGAGCCTAGGGGGATTTTCCAAGAAATGAACCGAGGCCATCAGAATGGAGCTTCCAGTTGCTGTTGAAAGGATTCTCCCAGGCCAGCAGAATTGAACAAATCTATGTGTGCCTGGCTGAGGCCAGAAGGAGTCTGGTGCTCCTGCTCCCAGCCCTGGATCAAACTCTGTTTCTTTGTGGGAAGTCCTTCTTTTCTTTCTCACATCTAATCTTCAAGATGCAGCAGAAATTCCATCCTTTTCCAGAAGCCTTATCAGATGTCTCTCAGAATTTGTATCCCTCCTTCATTTTCCCATAGAAAGTGTTTGAAGCTGTTTCACATTTCACAATGAATAATTTATATAGTAGGTGTATCTGCCCCACTCAACCATGAGCCCTGGTTGGACATCTTTGTGTTCTTCATGGTACAGATAACTCTGCCACTCACCTCCTCACATCACCATCGGAATGATCATCATGGTCAATTCCACATCATGGCATCATGACAGCTCATGGTGACAGACCAGGTACTATGGTGAGGGATTTCCTTGCAGTATCTCATTTAATCATCACAGTAATTTTATGACATCAATTTTAATATCCCAACTTTAGAGAAGAGATTAATTCCCAGAATGATGGAAAAATAGCCCAGGGTCACTGAGGCAGTAAGCAGCTGTGCTGGGACTGGAGCCTCGGTCTGTGTGATCTGACTCTGGGGTTCCAGTCCTAAAGCAGCAGCGAATTGTCATAGACATGAATTTTCACATTTAGAAAGGCCAGACACTGTTCCAAAGTGCTTTGCTTCCATTAGCTCATTTAATCCTCTCAAGTAACCTAAGAATTTGACACACTAACTCCATTTTAAAGAGAACCAAACTGAGGCACAAAAAACTTGCCAGCGATGAGTATTTGCCTCCATGCGGGTGAGGACATGCTTGTCATACCTGAGCACAAGCATCTCTGCCAGGTACTCGGCCCCCTGGGTCTGGGTGGTTCTCCAGGTGGTTGCTGAGGGTCCACACATGCTGCAAGAAGCAGGGCTGAATGTCAGGGGTCTCCGGGACTTTCACAGAGTAGATGCTGTGGTGGACCTGCACTCTGGCTGTGACCTACAACCTGATGGTACCCCGGATGGTACCCCTTGACGTTCTGGCACTTGGCTGAGAAGTTACCATTAAGGCTGGGGAGGAAGGGGAGCTTAGCATTGATAGAGCCGCCCAGGCGCCGGTGTAGTTGAGCCAGTGGTCAATGAGCTCTGCCTAGGTTTCTACGGTCCTCTGTCTCCTGGCACCATGTGCACGTGGTCTGGAAAGAGGTGGTTACTTGCTGCAATGCCAGCCCGAGCTCTGCATTACTTAGATTTTCCCAGCCGCTGTCCAGCAGTTCCCCTCGCAGGGGCATGTTCAGTGCCTGCTTGCAGCCTTGGGACCGCAGCATCCCCACATGTCTCATCATTTGAGCCTTCTAGGGGCTCCTCCTTTTTCTGAGACTAGCTACTGCTCTAAATGAGCCTCTGGGCTAGGTGCTTTAAAATCTCATTCACCCTCTCACCATTCTACTTTTGCACATTAGCAAACTAAGACCCACAGAAGTCAGGTAAAATGCCTAAGGTCACAGTACACAACAGAGCTAGCATTTGAATCCAGGTTCCTTTGATGCCAAAACACAATTTCCATTCACTGATCTATGCGTGGTGTTTCTCCTTTCTATTCAGTATCAGGGTCTTGATTTTTATCCCTCCTAGGGCACTTGCAATTAAAGAAGGTTTATGGAAAGGAGTGTGGGATTGCTCCTGGTTCTGGCTGGTTCTAACAGTGTGCTTGGAGCAGAAGTCTTTTCTCTCCACCATGTATGAGCTTGGTCATTTCATCAACTGAGCCCTCCCACTCACGGCTTTCTTCCCTGAGTCCCACTTCCTTCATCTGTTACAGAATGAGAACAATAAAAACCTCTTCAAGCTTGAGCTGTTGGATATAAAATGCCCAGTAGAGTGCCTGGCACAAAATAAGGTGTTCTTTCAGGGGAGTGGGTTAAATGGCTTGTTCAAGGTCTGGGTTTGCATCCAGGTTTGTCTGAATCCAAAGCCTAGTGCTCTTTCAATGCAATGCTTCTTTCTGATCTGTATGTTTACATTCTTTTATTATTAAAATAAATAATAATATTTTTAATAATATTAAAAAGTGTGATTGATTTATCCTACAGGAACCTGGGACTGAATTATTTGCTGGAGAGATGGCTGTCCTCTGGGAAAACAAATCTTTTTTTCCCCTCTTGTTTCTTCCCAGGACAGGGATAAGTAATCATGCTGCTCAGTCCCCCTAGCCTCCTGACCCGGGAATAAGCACTTCATGGCATTATAAATTCAGAGGAGTCCAGGAATTCAGCATGTTTAGTTATAGCTCTTTCCCAGAACCTGGCGCCAGTCTGTGGGTATGTCACAGCTGTAGATACAAGTGAAAATAATCATGCTTTTGCTGAATGGTGGTGAATCAGTTGCTGACAAGGACAAGATACCAACAGGAGGAGGGCAAGGAAAACTCTCTGAGGATGTTTTATTTCCAGCCCTGGGCAGCATTTGCTGAGCTGGGAGATTAGGAGGCATCATTTGGTGCCCAGTACTCACATCCCCCAGTTGTTCAGAGGCAGCATAAGGACCATAGAGAGGCAGGAGAGTCTTCAGAGTCAGTTGCCAGGGCCCCAAGTGACCTCAGAAAAGAAGTGCGACTTTCTGTAAAACAGGAGCAAACAGGACTTTTTAGCTGTTCACTTAAAAAAATTACAACACATGCTTGTTGTGGAAAATTAAAAGGATCAAGAGGTTATATAAGGTAAAAAAAGACCTTCTTCATCCAGTTGTGCTTCCCCAAGATAACCACTGTGAATAGGGGGGTGTGTCACCTTCCAGACATGTTTCCATGAGTGCACGCATGGACCCAGGCACGTAGGCACATACTACTTTCTTTTACAAAAATATAATAGTGCCAGGCCATGTGTTCTTTGCCTATGGAGAAGCTGATTCCCAGAGAAAGGAAGTGATGTGCACAAGGTCACACAAGGACAGATTGGAGCAGAGATGGCCCTGACCCTGTGTCTCTTGCCTTGTATTCCCAGGCTCAGACCACCTCCTACCCTGCGTCACTCTCTTGGACTGTGTGCATTCTAATTGAGCATCATAGGGGATACAAATGCAGACAGTTATTCTGGCAAATAGCCAAGGGCAATAGTCAAAATATTTACCACTGTGCAAGTTGCAGGCCCAGCCATTCAGAACTAACAGTGGCTGCAAATGACCTTCCTGAGGTTACTGGCTAAATACTAGCCCTGCATGTAGGAGTCTCATTTCATACCCTACATATCTCTCCACGGATGGCTGGGAAGGAATCCATGAATGAATAAATGAGGATGGAAAGTGATCTGAAATAATACCGGAAAGGAAGAAAAACTTCTTTCAATAGAAGTGTAATGTTACCAACTGCAGTGTTATCTGTCTATATATTTTTACAATCAGGGCCCTGTGAAAGGGGAAGAGGCAATAATGGAAAAGGAAGGAAGTAGAAAGGAGATGTTTATTGGAGTTCAACAGAACTGGACTTGAGAATATGGCTCTGCACTTAGTGGCTCTGAGACCTTGGGCAAGTGACTTAATCTCCTTGCCTTTTTTTTTTTTTTTTCTGTAAACATCTGAATATGAAGAGGAGAGGCACAAAAAGTAAATTAACCCCGATTATACTAATTAAGGGCCAGATAGGCTGAGGGGTCTGAGAGACTTTTAGTCTAGTGGGCTTATAATTTAATCTCAGGGGTAGTCCAGGGATCCTGAATTTTACCAACAGAAAAATCATGAGATCTATGCAGATTTGGAAAAGAGACTTTATTTCTTATAAAGGGGTGATAGCCTGCCAGTGGCCATCCCGACAGGCTGAGAAGCACACCTTCAACAGAGACCGAAAGGCAGATACTTTGAAGAAGGAGGGGTTGAGGCAGGAGCTTTATGCTTCGTAGGTTGGCTAAATATACATATTCAACAAGTTACAGGAGAAGCTATGAATATTCTCCAAGTGATTTCTAATGCATGCATACTGAATAAACATGCATGCTACAAATGATCTATGTTCATATTTGAGAGGGTACTTAACATTTAAATCTCTTACAATTAGGCTCTCTATATTTCAGAAGGTAAAACAGGGACATGAAGGCTCTCAAGTGCAAAGCCTCTATAAAACCGACCGGAACCAGTCCATAGTCGGTGGGCTTTTACCAGGACAGTTACTGAAATCTCTTTGTTGTCTCATCAAAGCTGTAGTTACGGCTTGTGGAACAGGGGGTCAGTTAGCACATGGTGATGGATGAGCTGCAGTTATTTTAATATTACTTTCCTTGAGGCCAGTGCTTGTTGAGCTGCTTAGAGAAAGGAAAACTTTGTGGCAGTTAAAGTTTATTCTTTAAGCATAGGGGTGTGTGACTTAACCTTTGCCTGGCATGGGCATAGGCCCTGTTTATAATTTGATATCTTACTGCCACAAAGAGTCTGTTCTGTCAGTCTTATGATCTCTATTTTAAAATTCATGCTCATCGGTTGGTGTGTCTATATGCAAAAGGGAGAGGATATAATGAGGCGTGTCTGATCTCTTGTCTCCTTATGGCCAGGAACTCTATTTTTAAGGTTTCTCTGAGGTCTCCTTGGCCAAGAGGAGATCCATTCAACTGGTTGGGGTGGGCGCTTAAGATTTTAATTTTAGTTCTCAATCCCATAAAGGGTCTTGAGGTCTTTCTCATCCTCAATTCAATCTGAGGGCAATTCTGAGTTAAACCTCCAAGTAACTTCTATTCTCTCCATCTGCACCTCATCTCTACCCCAGTACACACAGGAGAAGATCACCTAACCATTAAACTTGTAGTTTAAAGAAACTACCAGGCACCTGGCAATCCCTTACTTCCTGCAGTCTTCCTGTCTTTCTTGTGATACTTTTTCTTGTTTTGTTTGTTTGTTTTTTGAGATGGAGTCTCGCTCTGTTGCCCAGGCTGGAGTGCAGTGGCGAGATCTTCACTCACTGCGGCCTCAGCCTCCCGAGTAGCTGGGACTACAGGCGCCCGCCACCACTCCCGGCTAATTTTTTGTAGTTATTTTTTTAGTAGAGACGGGGTTTCACCGTGTTAGCCAGGATGGTCTCGATCTCCTGACCTCGTGATCCGCCCGTCTCGGCCTCTCAAAGTGCTGGTAGTACAGGCATGAGCCACCGCGCCTGGCCATGATACTTTTTCTTAAGGATTTCTCATGGGTCTGCCTCACTTGACAATGGATATATATACTCTCAGCATTTAGCTTGGAGAAGACCCAGACTCATGAAAGAGATGCAGAGAGCTAGGAGGGAGAGACAGAGACAGAGAAAAGCCATGACCAGCATCACTAAATTAACCATGTTCTCGAGACTCATAATTCATACCATCGTCATATGTGCTGTAGGTAACTGCTGCAACCTTCCAACAAGTGTCCCCATCTCCTGAAGGAGAGCTGGGATCATGGCACACTCTAAGACAAAAACCTGCAGTGGCTCATTGTTTATAGCATTGGCTCCCAATAAAGCCAGTTAGAAAAGAGAGATTTTGGGTTTCAATACATGGAACTTTAGAAGATGAGTTCTGAGAACGAAAACTACACCCTACAGAGCTTCCACATCAACGTGACGTTACTATTCCACTGTCTTCACTAGCATAACTTTACCATTGCAGTGACTCTTACCTGGAAAAATGACTCGATTATTCATTACAGGAATTTCCCAAAATATCCATCAACTCTTCAATGAAAAGTATCAACAGACAGTTTTTACCTTTGAATCTCTTGCCTTACCTTGCTTTTCCCACCAATCTTAGACTTCCATGTTGTGATTTTTGCCCATTTCAAATCAAGACCTCCCCAGCTCTCTCCATGGAGGGAAATGGCTTAAAGGAAACTTAAATTCTCAATAAATTCTAACCTTACTCTCTGAGATACTGCCGAATCTCTGCTGAAATGGTGTTTTCCCTATCTCATCAACAGTTTGTATTGGTGATATTTGGGGAAATGGCATTTGACAGTCCCTAGAAAATTTTGTAGCACAGTTAGATTTGAGAATTCCTTGACAAAATTAAGTCCTAATTCTTGAGTCTAATGTTCAAGGTCCCCAGCAGTCTATTATCTTGGTTTCAAATCAAATGTCCAATTAATCTCTTTCCCCTCTCTTTATTACACTTTATGTTTACAAAACCTACACTATATTTTTTGTTTTCTAATTTTATTTTTCACTGATGCATAATAGATATACATAGTTTCAGGGTGTGTGTGATAATTTAATATATTCAAATAACCTGTGAAGATCAAATTAGTGTAATCAGGATATCTATTACCTTAAATATTTCTTTATGCTAGAAACATTTGAATTATTCTTTTCTCACTATTTTGAAATAAAGACTATATTATTGTATAGTCACCTCTCTGATGTATCAAGCACTAGGTCTTATTTCTTCTATCAAACTGAATATTTGTACCCATTAATCAACCTCTTCATTTTCCCTCCCTGCTCGTCTGCCCAGCATGTGCTAAACACCAATCTACTCCCTATCTTCATGAGATCCCCCCCTTTTTTTTAGCTCCCACATATGAATAAGAATATGTGGTATTTATCTTTCTATGTTTGACTTATTTCACTTAACATAATGACCTCTAGTTCCATTCATGTGGCCGCAAATGACAGAATTTTATTCTTTTTTATAGATGAATAATATTCCATTCTATATATATATATACACCACATTTTCTTTATCCATTCATCCATTGATGGGATTGCTGCAGCTGCTGTGCAGGATGGAGGTGTGGTTCTCAGGCCAATGTGGTTATGTTCTCAGGGGGATTATGGCTGCCTCTGCTGCATCATACAGGTCACCAGGGAAATGGGGGAAAGCCAGCAGTGACAGGCCTCACACTGCTTACATGCAGCCAAAAAGGCCAGTCTCACTCCCACCATGCCCTACCAGCAGCACCAGGCAGCCAGTGAGCAGGGCTGAGATCTTGCCCTAGGCTGCAAGCCTCCCCACTGAGAAAGCAGATACGGCTTTCATGCTTTTTACCCCTTACCACCTGCCGTGGCTTCTGTACTCATATCTGCACTTCCTGTTCACTCCCTATCCCCCAGATTCTGCCCAGGAAAATTCATGTTTGGCAGAAATTATTTCAAAGTTCAGCTGGAAGTTTTCTTCTCACTGTGGTTCTTCCTCAATTCCACTGGCAGCCCTCCCCAAGGACCCCTGTGAGATAAAGTTGGAAATGGCTTCCCTGGGTTTCCTTGGGGGTCAGGAGTGTCTATACAGCTCTTTCTGCTGCTGCTTCTACTTTTATATTTCACTTGGCTCTCTAAATTTGTTTCAGCTCTCGGTAAGGTTAAATTCTTCTTCCATGATCTAGATTTTCAGGTTCCCCAGTGAAGATGTGTGTTCAGAGGTAGACTTTCCCCCTCTCACCCTTTGGGCAATCAGTTTTTTAACTGTCTTATGGTGTTTGCAGCAGCAAGCTACTTCTTTCAAAGGGTCTGTGAATTCTTTTGGTTTTTCTGGTGTGCTCCTGTGGTAGTTCTTGAAGCAACGGTTCACAATGTGAGTCTCCACATGCTGTTCTGCCTGTCTGAGTGGGAGCTACAAGTTGTTCCTGCCTCCTATCTGCCTTTTTTTTTTTTTTTTCCAACTTGAGTTGGGAATGGTCTTTTTAATGTGTTGTTGAATTTGGTTTGCTAGTATTTTTTCATATCTAAATTCATCAGAGATGTTGGCTTGCAGTGGTCTTTTTGTTGTGTCCTTGTCTGATTTTGGTATCAAGGTAATGCTGGTCTCATAGAATGAGTTTGGAAGCATTCTTTTATCTGTAATTTTTTGAATAGTTTGAGTGAAATGGGTATTAGCTTTTCTTTAAATGTTTGGCAGAATGCAGCAGTGAAGATACCAAGTCCTGGACTTTTCTTTGATGGAAGAGTTTTTATTATGGCTTTGACCCTGTTGCTTGTTACTTGTTGGTAAGTTTAGGTTTTCCATTGTTTCATGATTCAGTCTTGGTAGGTGTACGCATCCATGAATTTATGCATTTCTTTTAGGTGCTCCAAAGTTTTGATGTATATTTGTTCATAATAGTCTGTAATGATTTTTTTTTTTTTTTTTTTTTTTTTTGTATTTCTGTGGTCTCAATGGTTATGTCTCCTTTTTTTGTGTTTGATTTTCTTTATTGGGGGTCTTCTCTCTTTTTTCTTGGTTAGTATAGCTAAAGGTTTGTTGATTTTGTTTACCTTTTCAAAGCACCCGTTTTCTGTTTCATTAACCTTCTACATTTATTTAGTTTCCATTTTATTTATTTCTACTCTGATTTTTATTATTTCTTTCCTTCTGCTAATTTTGGGTTTCATTTGTTCTTGCTTTTCTAACTTCTCGAGGTGCATTATTAGATTGTTTGTTTGAATTCTATTTTCTGATGTAGATATTTGTTGCTATAAAATTCCCTCTTAGTACTACTTTGGCTGCATCCCATAGATTTGGGTATGATGTGTTTCTGTTTTCATTTGTTTAAAAAAACTTTTAAATTTCTTTCTTAATGTTTGTATTGACCTATTTGTCATTCAGGAATGTGTTGTTTAATTTCCATGTGTTTGTGTATTCTTCAAAGTTTTTCTTGTTATTGATTCTAGCGTTATCTCATGGTGATCAGAAAAGATATTTTACATGATTTCTACATTTTTAAATTTATTGAGACTTATTCTGTGGCTTCAGATATGGCCTATCCTAGAGAATGTTGCATGTGCTGATAATAAGAATGTGCATTTTGCAGCATTTGGGTGAAATGTTCTGTAAATGTCAGGCCTACCTATTTGGTCTAGTATGCACTTTAACTTCATTGATTATTTGTTGATTTTCTGTTTGGGTGATCTGTACATTACTGACAGTGAGGTTTTAAACTCCACTACTATTATTGTGTTGCCACTTATCTCTTATTTTAGAATTATTAGTGTTTGATTTTAATACTCATGAGTGCCACTGTTGAGTGCATGCATATTTACAATTGTTGTATTCTCTTGCTGGGTTGACCTCTTTATCATTATATAGTGGTCTTCTTTGTCTCTTGTTAGTCTTTGACTTGCAGTCTATTTTATCTGATATAAATATAGCTACTCATATTCTTTTTTGGTTTCCAGATGCATGAAATATCTTTTTCCACTCCTTCACTTTTAGTCTATGTGAGTCTTTATAGGTGATGTGGGTTTCTTGTAGGCAGCATATAATTGGGTCTATTTCTTTATTCATCTAGCTACAGTCTGCCTTTTAATTGGAGCATTGAGCTCATTTACATTTAATGTTATTATTGATAAGAACTTTCCACTGCCTTGTCTTTGGCTTCTTTTTTGGTTATTTTGAGACTCCTCTCTTACTATTTTCTTTCTTTATTGCTTTCCTTTGTGAGTAAGTGATTTTCTCTGATAGTATGTTTTAATTTGTTGCTTTCTATTTTTAGTAAATTTATTATAAGTATTTGCATGTGGTTACAGGAGGCTCATAAATAACATCTTATAGATAGATATAACCAGTTATTTTAGGCTGGGCATAGTCACTCACACCTGTAATCCCAGCACTTCGGGATCCCAAAACAAGGGGACTACTTGAAGCCAGGAGTTTAAGACCAGCCTGGCCAGCAAAGTGAGCCCTATGAGAACTTGTCTCTATAATTTTTTTAAATTAGCCAGGCATGGTGGCCTGTGCCTGTAGTCCCAGCTACTTGGGAGTGTGAGGCAGGAGGATTGCTTGAGCCCAAGAGGTTAAGACTGTGGTGAGCTATGATTATGCCATTGCAATCCAGCCTGGGTGACAGAGTAAGACTCTCTTTTGAAAAAAAGTATTTTGAAAAGATGACAACTTATTTTAGATTACCAGGAAAAAATAAAAACAAGTAAAAAATGAAAGAAAACCTCTACACTTTAACTCCATTGCCCCCACATTTTGACTTTGTGTTGTCTCAATTTACATGTTTTTTTTTTTTTTTATTTTCCATCGCTTAACAGGTTAACAATGTTAGCTATATCAATAACTATTACTGTTTTTGATAGATTTGTCTTTTGGGCTTCATATTAGACTAAGAGTGGATTACACACCACAGTTACAGTAATAGAGTGTTCTAGGTTTGTTTATATACTTATTTTTAGGAGTGAGTTCTTTTTTTTTTCTTTTCTTTTTGAGATGGAGTCTTACTCTGTCACCAAGGCTAGGGTGTAGTGGCACAATCCCAGCTCACTGCAACCTCCACCTCCTGGGTTCAAGTGATTCTCCTGCCTCAGCCTCCCAAGTAGCTGGGATTACAGGCACCTGCCACCGTCCTCAGCTAAGTTTTGTATTTTAGTAGAGACAGAGTTTTGCCATGTTGGCCAGGCTCGTCTTGAACATCTCATCTCAAGCAATTCACCCACCTTAGCCTCCTAAAGTGCTGGGATTACAGGCATGAGCCACCACAATGGATTCTATACCTTTGAATATTTTCTTTTTGCATGTTAGTGTTTTTTCTTTTTCTATTTCTGATTGAAGACCTCCAGCTGGGATTTCCTGCAAGACAGGTCTGGTGGTGGTTAATTATCTCAGCTTTTGTTTGTCCAGGGAAAACTTTATGTCTTCATATTTGAAAGATAACTATTTGGATACAGTATTCTTGGATTATAGGCTTTTTTCTTTCAAGACTTTGAAAATGTACTAATCTCTTCAGTCCTTCTTCTCTTTGAGAAATCTGTTGCCAGATGAATTGGAGCTCTTTTATATGTCATTTGGATCTTTTCTCTTGCTGCTTTTAGGATCGTCTCTGTCTTTGATATTTGAATTTTACTATTAAATGTTTTGGTATAGTCTTACTTGGATTGAATCTGTTTGGTTCTCTGATCTTCCTATACCTGGATATTTATCTCTTTTTTAAGTTTTAGAGCATCTTTTTGTTATTATTTCTTTGAATATGCTTTCTACCTCTTGCTGAATTCCCTTTTAAACTCCAATAATTCTTAGATTTGGTCTTTTTCAATTATTTTGATCTTGTTAAATTTCTCTGATAAATTTCTAAATTATTTTTTGTGTTATCTTGGAGATCTCTGAGTTTCCTTAAAACTGCTATTTTGAATTATTCATCAGAGTTCACATATCCGTGTCTCATTAGGGTTAGTCACTTGTGTTTTGCTTTGCCCATTTGGGGAGGTCATAGTTCTCTCTAGATGTTGTTTCTTATGGATGTATATCTTTGTCTTTGCATTGAAATATTAGTTATTTATTTCAGTCTTCTCTGTCTGGCTTATTTTGGCTTTTACTATATATATTTGCTTAGAGATTCTTTGTAATTTACCTGTTGATTGTCTTTTCTTCATTCTTTTGTTTTCTTTCTTTCTTTCTTTCTTTCTTTCTTTCTTTCTTTCTTTCTTTCTTTCTTTCTTTCTTTCTTTCTTTCTTCTCTCTCTCTCTTGCTCTCCTCTCTCTCTCTCTCTCTCTCGCTCTCTCTTTCTCTCTTTCTTTTCTGCTAGGTTGTTGTCTCCTTTTCAGCTCTAGATGACAGTTTAAGCATAGGTCTACCTCTAAACAATCAGAGTCCCTCCTGTCTGGAATGGGATGGCCTCGAAGAGGATAATGGGGGAAGACCGGATAGGGGTTTGTGCCCTGAAGACCTGTGGAACAAACCTCTTATAGTGTGGTGCTGCTGGGCAGCCACTCTGATTTGACATCTCTTTTGGCTGACTTACAGAGCAGACTTTCCAGGGCTGGAGATGATAATCTCACCTTCCCTATTTGTCTCTGGCTGTCCTCAGAGATATGTCTTCCTTCAGGCACTTCCAATGGTTCTCTTGGGTTGAGGCAGAGATATGTCTCCTATCAGGAAACCCAACCTGGATGCTGTTTGTCAACCTGGATCTCACTTTTACAGTGGAGAAACTGTGATTTGAGGAGAAAGTTTTCACATACTTGGTGCTGAGCAGATTTCAGGGAGAAGCATTGCTGATATGGATGTCTGATTCTCTTACCGTCTACTCAGAGCTTTTCCTGAGCACCTCTCGGTGGCTCTGGGAACTATCTTCTCCCCATATTTGAGTTCTGGGACATTGTTGATGACAATCTTGGTGTTGTATATTTTTTTCTGGTTTTCTAGGACAATGAGAGGTAAAACTAGCTTGCTTCTATGCCACCATTTTGGAACCAGAAGTTATAAACTCTACACTTTTCACTAGCCTGTATTCTTGTATTTTATCAGCTTCATGTTTTTATTCATGCTTTAGGCTGTGCTAATCTTCCTACATCTCAGCATCTTTTTCTTACCTGTGTTGTAACTGGTCTCCAAAGGCAGTTCCAAATTAACCACCCACCCCAGGATTCATCCCACTTGGAAGTCCTGTTCTACAGTGAGTCTTTGCTGGTCCTGTGACTCACTTTAATTAAATATCCCAGACATGAAGCTGTCCCTACACCTAGAAGGCCTGGGAGCTTGCATATCTAGGAACCCAAACCAACCAGCTATTCTAGCTCTGTCAGCGTCCTGGCTCAGCCTTTATGCTATTTTCATGTAGGTGCTGGCTATGTAGCTGAACCATGTTGGACAGTCAGACCTAACTGAACTCCTGGCCAGCGTACCGTGAAACACAAGTGGTGCCCTGCTGAGCCCAGTGAAACCACAGAATAGTGAGGGAAAAAGGACTGTTGTTTTAGACCACCCAGTTTTGTGGTGGTTTGTTATACAGCAATAGAAAACCAAACACTACTTTCAAGGCCTTTCTCAAAAGCCACTCCTTTAGTAAGCATGTCACTGTCCCATTCCACAGCTGGAAGTGGGAATCACATAGTTCCCTAGTGTAGTGAAACAGAAGATATTTAGCTTCCTGAGTGGAACCTTCCATCTTGTCTTGGCCTCCCCAAAGTGCATTCCATAAATTCAGCATGTTTTATAATCAGTGGGCCTTTTTAGGTGAGACTAGCAGTTTAGGAAAAACTGTTAAGGGTTAGAAAAATTTGTAATATACAATTACCCCCAGCAGATCAAATGTGGTTCCTACAGAGATAAAACTACTATCGAGGGAAGGAATCATAGCTTTTGATTTTTAAAGTTACCCAGTTTACAGTTTATCTACTAGAGACAGGGATAACTACCATATTAAGGAAATATAGACGTATAACCCCAGGAACAAGTATAAAGAAAAAAGTGGAGGGAGATGATATGGTTTGGCTCTGTGTCCCCACTCAAATCTCATCTAGAATTGTAATCCTCAGGTGTTGAGGGAGGGACCTAGTGGGAAGTGGTTGGACTATGGGGGCGGTTCCCCCATGCTGTTCTCATGCATAGTGAGTGAATTCTTACAACATCTGGTGGTTCTAAAAAGTGTTTAGCAGTTTCCCCTACACTCTTCTGTCTCTCTCCTGACACCATGTAAGATGTGCCTTGCTTCCCCTTTGCCTTCCGCCATGAGTGTAAGTTTCCTGAGCAGAAGTGTGAGTCAGTTAAATCTCTTTTCTTCATCAATTACCTAGTCTCACGTAGTATCTTTATAGCAGTGTGAGAATGGACTGATACAGAGGACATGATATTCGAACTTCTTGGTTTAAAGTGCAGGCTTTTGACTAAATTTTTACCCGTGATCATACTTTCTGCCTGTTTTAAAAGCCAATAAAATACAAGTCTTCCTTAGGGGCGAGCAGTTGATTTTATTCTGGAAGCCTGGAACTCCTCACTGTGTCAGCATCACTGACCAGCAGAGGGCAGTGCAGATGCAGATGTACACATCTCCCTGCAAGTGAGAAATGCTGTGAGGAGTGTAGTTCCCTGGCAGTGCCCAGGGGCTGCCCACGTGGGATGGCATTTGGGCCAAGTCTGTACTCTCCCCAGGCTGCCTCTAGGGGACTGAAGGATCTTTCTCAGAAAGATAACTTCCAGCTAAAACTTGAAGGATGAACAGAATTTATGCAGACTAAGAGAGATAGCAAAGTGTTCTAGCAGAGGAGTTATTCATAAGCCAGACTAGAAGCAGAATGTCACTCCTCTCCCTTGGTTACCAAGGAACGTGCTCCTGGTGGATCCATCTCCTTTCCACGAATGGTCCTAAATGTGACCTCACCTTGAATCTGAAAAAGCTGTTTCTGGTTGATGAGCCCTGGCAAGCCAAAAATCTTTTGTAAATCCTCTGGATTCTTACTCAGGTAAGTATTGGTGTCATGATCGAAGTCATCTGTCATCTCCTGGAGGGGTTAGTAAAAAAAAAAAAGGGATAGACTTTAAACACTGGAGAATCTAAACGGACAGAAAACCTGTTCCTCTCAGTTTTGGTGTAAATATCACTGGGGAATGAACTCAGGTCCCAAAAGAGAACAGTCACTTCTACCCATTCTTGTGGCCAGATGACAGTTGTGTTAAAATTAAGCCACCTGTCCACCAACACCTGGAGCTGCTGTTGCCTGCACTTCCACTGTCATTTCCAAGAAATCATCACCAAATTTAATGTCATGAACTGAGTCTAGTGCTTTTATCCTCAAATGTGGAGGTAAGTTCCATCGAGCATGAGAAACAACAACTCAAGCTTCAGAAGCCCTTGACAGGCTGCAAAAGTGCCTTTACCCACATTGGAGTATTTAAACTTCAAAGCAACCATCAGTTCACGGATGATGAAATAGAGACCCAAGGAACCTAAGTGAGAATTACTAAAAAGTACCCAGGGGAAAAGCATTGGGCAGAGTTATTGTTTAGGATTATTAATCAATGATGGGTCTGGGCCTGTAGTCCAATATTCGAAGTTGTTTCAGTATTGTACACGAGTTTTGGGAGCCTCTTGAATTGGCAAATTGAAATCTAGCTGAAAGTGTCCAGAAATACAGGCCCTTCCCGCGCACACACATTCACGGTAGCTTCAGATTATACTCCAGGTAGACTCCAAAAGATGTTCAACTCCTGGGTCTTCTCCAGAATCGGCAGCGCCTGGAAGTTGGGATGATGAGCAGCACAGCTGGATCCTTGTCCAAGAGGAGACCCAGAAAGAGCAAGAAACACTTTGGGCACATAGTGTTTAAAGAACTCAGAAGAGATAGACTGAATTGTGGCCACGCGCTATGGAGAGGATAGTTTGTTCCTACATACTGATTTACTGCTTGGTGGCTTCCAGTCTGTAAGGGGCAGTTGTGGATCTCACTTTGTGACAGCCGATATGGAATCTTGTCAGACTATTTGGTAGTGGAGCAAATACACTTAAAGAGAAGAGATTTCCTTCTCTGTAAGATCCTCACAGAAGCCTATGCGTGATGTTTGGGAGGAGGGGGGTCTTATAACAGTGTCTTGACAATTGTGCCGATACATGAAATTTGATAGTATGCCTGTCAAGCACACTCTTCACTTGGGTAGTCTGGTAAACTGTCTTGGGAGTTAGCTTCTGATGTGTCCCTTTGGGGTGGAAAGGGTAGCCATGGCTTATTATCTTAACATAGGGAGTCAGCTTGTTTGTTTGCCATGTGATTTGCCTTTCTTCTCAGGTCTCAGTTGCCTTGTAGAGGACTTAAAGGCTTGAACAACTGCAAACTGCACATAAACCCTCCTGCTGTTCACAATTACTCTGCAGGTGCAGGAGGAGAGAGGGTAGCTCATCAGAGCCATCTCCCAGAGCATCCACCTCTGACCCTACCAGAGTGCAAGAAACTTGCCATGACATGTTGAGAATGAGCTGGAGTAAAAGAAAAGTCATGTGCCTAGCCACAGAATATGCTCTGGGATAATCCTTCAGGCCTGCCTCTCAGGAGGTTAATCTCATGCAGGGTCAGGCTCGGTATATGTAACTCTACCCTGTGTTACCCTTGTGGTTGGTAGCATTGCGTTTTGTCATCTTTTGCCTGAAGTCCAGCCACTGGACAAGCACCAGACAGTATGAATTATTAGCAAAAGCATTGCAGGCATCTTTTTCCCAGCTGACCAAATATGTTGTCTGGATTGCATGATCAAATGTGCTGTGAGCAGGAGTGGACTAATGATGCTCTATCATCTTCTGTCTCCTGGAATGGGAGTTCTTTGATAACCTGTGTTTAAATAGGTTGTGAAATTTGGTGTAGACATCTACACTCAGAGAAAGTGGGGTATAAGTAAGCACCCTTCCTTCTCTGTGTCTCTCAAACATTTCTGTAAATTCTCTACTCTTCACACTTCTTTACATTTATATTCTGCCAACCATCGTAGAGATTAGCAACAAAAAGGAATAAAAGGGTCAACAAACAAGAGAACACAAGAGACTAGTTATGCAAGGTAGGGCAGGCTTAAAACTAGGAACTGGTGCAAAAAAAGAGAATAGATTAAATAGATGATATTCAAAGCAGAAGCATCTGAACACAAGAGGAGAACAAAAATTTTCATGAGAGCAAAGTTTAAAAATAATTCACTAAGAGTAAGATTGTTTGAAAAAATATAACATCAGGAAAATAAAAAGAATATTTATTCATAGTAATAGTTATTATTCCCCATAAGGAAATCTTAGAGACTTGGTGTCTAGTTTTTATTGGGGGTCACTCATCAAGGCATGGAGTCATATACTGACCTTAGCTACTTAGTCACCAGCTCCATACTCCACCCCAGAGGTCAAATTGAATACAGTGAGGCCCAAGGCCCCAGGTGAATGGAATGAAAACAGGTGTATTCCAAAGGTTCACAGGTTATTTACAAGAGCTGTTTATCACAGGCCTGTCTTTTCTTGGAAAAGTGCAGGATTTGAGGAGCCCAGGCTGGCTGAGTTATGCTTGCTGCCCAGGTGTGTTTAAGATAAAAGTAAAAGATATAAAATGAAAAGACAGAAGTGTAAGGCCACTAAAGTTAAAATCATCCAAAAATGATTAAAAGAAGAAAAGATCTTGCAGCCATTTATTAATCAGACTTGAAGTCTGTAAAGCGTTTGCTGAGAAACTCCTTAGAGAAGGGTTTCCTGCTGAGGCAACAGGCTCTCTTTCTTCCTGAAGCAGGGCTTGGCAGAGAGCTGTGAAATACCCTCTGGTTTGCCAGGCTCTTCATCTCATGCTCTGATTATATGTAGCTTCCTGTAGGGGGTTCTATGGGGCAGAATCAGCTATAGCTTCGCCAGCGGCATCTATAGTGTAGGTCCCCTCACCCGCCCCCACTATACGGTGAGGCTGCTGGAGCACTTACAGCATGAGAATCTGCAGCATTTCTGAACCAAGTTTGCAGAGGGGATGGCTCAACTGGAGAATCAGCCATATGTAAGGAGTAGCTGAGCAATTAGAGGGAACTAGACTAAGAAGTAGATTGGGATCTTTGTCCTCAGCTGGGCAAAGATTGAACACAGAGTCCAGCCCTTAGATGAAGTATAGATGACAGTGGATGAGGAGAATGCAAGGGGGTCAGATTCTAAACAGGCGAGGAATGTTACCTGAATCCTCATTCCACCTTTGGCCTGATATTTAATCAGGTCATTCATCTGACATTCAGATCCATCTAAATGACATCTTGTTAACACATAAGGAGGAGGACAAGGAGTAGGGGAGTCTCTCCTGATCACCTTTGTTTAATTTCAGATTGAATATTTTATGAACAAACTGAAACTTATGCCTGAAGAATGTGTGTGAGGTATGCAAAGATAGATTTAGTAGACCGAGAGCAGATATTTAACTTAAGAATAATTGATGCTTTGAAAGAAGATTGACAGAAGGATACAGGTGTGCAAACAGAGAATTCCTTCTGTGTAACCGGCAAAATTAACAAAAGTGACCGACATCTAGTTATTTCCTACTGGACATTTTGAGCTTTAAGGATAAAACTATGCTCAAAGTATCCAGGCAGATTAGCTGCAAAAGGGCAAAAGCATCAGGCTTCTTTAGATGTCTCTTCCACGGCACCATTAGAAGTGAAGGAAGCTATCTGCAAAATTTTGAGGGGTAACTGTTACTGATAAAGGGTCTTGATTGCAAGTTGTCCAGGTTCTTGGTGTTTTGAGCAAAGAATTGGACAAAACACACAGCAAAGTAAGTAAAGAATAAAGCAATGAAAGAACAAAAGCAGGAATTTATTGAAAATGAAAGTACTGTCCACAGTGTGGGAATGGGCCCAGGGAGCAGCTCAAGTGCCCGGGATACAGAATCTTCTTGGGTTCAAATACTCCCTAGAGGTTCCCCATTGGCCACTTGGTGCTCACCTCATGTAAATGAAGTGGTGGCATGGAATCAGACTGATTGGTTGTGGAAAGCACCCAATCAGACACTGAAGTAAAGTTACAAATCTCACACTCCTATGCAAACATCTGATTGGTTGCAGAAAGCGTTGCAATATTACCAATGGATATTCTGAACCATATCACAGGACGGTGGACACTCCCTGCAATATGGGGAGTAGTAAGTTCAGCCCCCTCTCCCCCCCGGATATCATGAACCATATCACTGGGGTGGACACCCTCCGCGATATGGGGAGTAATATCAGCCCCCTCTCCCCTCCGGATATCATGAACCATATCACAGGGAGATGGACACACTGGATATTAACGATATTTCAAGTAATATTATCTTTCCTGTTGAATATTATGATCAATATGACAGAAGAGTGTGTACCTCCTGCTGTATTGGGAGTAATATCCTCTCCCCCACTGGATATTGGAAACAGTATCACAGGGGCGTGTATTCCGCCTTTGATATTGGAAGTAATATCATACTCATTTCCCCGATATTAAGAACAATATCACAGGGGAGGTGTACACTTTTACGATATTGGTAGAGAGTAATATCATTCTTTCTACCCCTGGATATTAGCAACTATATCACAGGCGGATGTACATTTCCTGTGATATTGAGGGTAGCATTATTGTCTCCCCCCCCCCCCCCCAATATTAGAAACAATACCATGGGGGTAATGTACACCCACTGCGATATTGGGAGTAATATCATCCTCTCCCTTCTTGGATATTAGTAACAATATCACAGGGGGAGTGTACACCCCTCACAGTATTGCATGTAATGTCATCCTCTCCCTCCCTGGATATTACAAAAAGTATCACAGGGGTTGTACAACTTCTGCAATATTGGGAGTAATATCATCCTCTCCCCCCAGATATTAGGAACAATATCACAAGGGTAGTGTACACTCTGCAATTTCAGGACTAATATCATCCTCTTGCCCCCTGAATGTTAGCAACAATATCACAGGGGGTGGTGTACACACCCTTTGATATTGGGAGTAACATCCTCTCCCTCTTTGGATATTAGGTACAATATCACAGGTTGGGTATACACCACCTGCAATATTGCAAGTAATATTATTTTCTCCCCACCTGGATGTTAGCAACAATATCACCGGGGGTGTGTACAATCCCTGCAATATTTGGAGTAATATCATCCTCTCCCTACTTGGATATTAAGAACAACATCACAGGTGAGGTGTACACCTCCTTTGATATTGGGAATAATATCATCCTCTTTTCCCCTGGATATTAGGAACAATATCACAGGGAGGGTGTACAACACATGCAGTATTGAAGGTCATATTATCAGCTCCCCCTTTGGATATTAGGATCAATATCACTGGTGGGGTATACACCACCAGTGATATTGGAAGTAATATTATTCTCTTTTCTCCTTGATATTAGCAACAATATCACAGGGGGTGTGTACAACTCCTGCGATATTTGGAGTAATATCATCCTCTCGCCCCATGGATATGAGAAACTATATCACAGGGGACTTGTACATTCCATGGAATATTGGGAGTAATATCATTCTTTCCTACCCTGTATATTAGGAACAATATCACAGGGTGAATGTTCACCCCCTGTGATATTGGGAGTTAAATCATTCTCTCCCCCGCCCCCGGATATTATGAACAATATCACGGGGGGGAGGTGTACATTTCTATGATATTGAGAGTAATATCATTGCCCTCTGGATATTAGGAACAATATCACAAAAGTGGTGTACATCTGCTGCGATATTGGGAGTAATATTATCCTTCCCCTCCCTTAATATTAGGAACAAAATCACAGGGATTTGTACACTTGCTGCGATATTGGGAGTAATGTCTTCAACTCTCCCCCTGGATATTAGAAACAATATCACAGGGTAGGTGTACACTTTCTGTGACATTGGGAGTAATATCGGCCTCTTTGCCTTTGGATATTAGAATCAATATCACAGAGGGGGTGCACTCCGCCAGAGATATTGGGAGTAATATCATCCTCTCCTCCAATGGATATTAGAAACAATATCACAGGAAGTGTGTACACCCTCTGCAGTATTGAAAGTAATATCATTCCCTCCCCCCAGAGTATTAGAAGCTAAATTGGTCAAAACTTTGCTGGGTTTGTTAATTTACATGTGGAAGTGTGCATAGATACTCTTATTTTTTATTTTGATAATTAGAGAAATACAGCCATAAGCATATTGTTGAAAAATGAGCTAAGAATTAAAAATAAAATGCTAAGCATCCCACCCAACTGAATGGACCCCTTCTTGGCAAGGGGACCCCAGAGAAACCTTAAACTGAGTTCTTGGCCATGACAGGGACAAGATATCATACACACCTCATTCTACCCGCTCCTTTTTCTGGTTTAGACACAATAACCATCAATACTTACGTTAAAATAGAGATTATAAGACGGACAAAACAAACTCTTTGTGGCAATAAGACACAAAATTATAAACAGGACCTGAGGACATACCAGGCAAAGGTGAAGTCAAGCACTCCTACACTTAAAGAATAAACTGTGGGCCAGGCTTAGTGGCTCATGCCTGTAATCCCAGCACTCTGGGAGGCCGAGGTAGGCAGATCACCTGAGGTCAGGAGTTCAACACCAGCCTGGCCAACATAGTGAAACCCCGTTTCTACTAAAAATACAAAAATTAGCTGGGTGTGGTGGCAGGCGCCTGTAATCCCAGCTACTGGGAAGCTGAGGCAGAAGAATCGCTTGAACTGGGGAGGTGGAGGTTGCAGTGAGCGAGATCGTGCCATTGCACGCCAACCTGGGTAACAGAGTAAAACTCTTTCTTAAAAATAAAACAAAACAAAACACACACACACACACACAAAAAGAAAAACCAACCCTACCAAACAAAAATCTATGTTCTAACTGTCACAAGATTTTTCTTTTTCTCTGGCAGCTGAACAAGCACTGGCCTTAAGATAAGCAATATTGAAACAGTTGTAGCTCCTCCATGGCAGAAGCTGACAAACTGACCATGCATAACTACAGCTTTGATTGAACAAGAGACTGATTTCTATAACTTTTTCCTGATAAGACATCACTGACACCGTAGGCTGGTTCTGGCTGGTTTTGCAGAGGCTGTGCATTTTAGCACCTTCCTGTCCCTGCTTCACCTTCTGACCAATAGCACCTAATTGTAATAGATTTAAATGTTAAGTCTCCACCCCAAGGTGAACATGGGATGCATGTATCATGTACATTTGCTTACCTTGTATGCATGCAACCCCACTTTCATTAATATTTACAGCTCCCCTTGTATCCTGTTGAATATGTATACTCAGCCAACCCAGTCAACATTGATTCCTGTCTTACCCCTCTCGCCCTGGAAGTGCTTGCTTTTGGTATTACAGCCAGAGCCTGTGCTCCCTGCCTGCAGGTTGTAAATCCCTTAAGAACTAAAGCTCTCCTTTCTAAGTTTTTAAACTTGTGATTTTTAAGCTAACAGTGCTAATTAAATTCAAAACAAAATTTGTGACTTCCAAATTACTTAAAAAACAAAAAAATCTAGTGGGAGATTGCATTGGGCTTTCTTCTCTTCGCCTCCCACTATGGCTAAGATTTTTCCTTCCTTAGACTTTCTCTGTGTAATTAAACCCTGATCCATCAGTAGCCCACTGAGCCCCTCTTCATCTAAAGCATAACTTTTAAATGCTTTTGTGCAATGGGCTGCTTGACAGTCTGAGGAGGCCTATTATTCCCATTCTCGGGATCACGAGTCACAAATTATGAAATTAATAAAACACAAGGATTATGAAGGAAACAAAATTATATTGACATATAGTTATCTGAATATTTTAAATTTATTATATCATATCTAGCTGCAAAGTCTCATATTCAATGAGTTCATTATATAATCATACATTAAATACTTTCAATATTATAAGAGTAAATGATATTTCTGTTATTTTTAGTGATAATCAGATATGAAATTATCTCATTACCATCCTTGATAAAGTCAGAGATAATAGAAATCTCTGATAGTTTGGTACATACATTTATGATTGAAGAGAATCCTAAATTATGCTTGGAAGTTAATAAAAATAAAGATATAATTTTTCTTCTCTTCAACTTTAGAGAGTCCTTGAATTTAAATGAAGGCCCAGGCAGTTTGTGGACACAGATGAAATGTCCCTGATCTAGAAAACTTCAGTTTCTCTTCAGCAAAAGTTCTCCCCATGAAAACAGGGCTTCTAAAACTGCCTTCCCTCAAAGGCTGTACAAATGTGCACTCCTGCCAATAACTTAGAGGAGTGCCCATTTCTCCATACTCTGCTTAATAGCAGATGCCATCAAATGTATTCACACTTTACCAATCTAAAAAGAGAGGGAAAAAAAGGTAATTGCAACGTAGTTTTATTTTGCTTTTTCATAATTTCATGATTTTCGTTCAGCTTTGGTTTCTAATTATTTTTTAATTACAGATTTTTTTAATTTAAATTTTATATGTTTGCAGATGGAGTCTAGCTCTATAGCCCAGGCTGGAGTGCAGTGGCATAATCTTGGCTCACTGCAACCTCTGCCTTCCGGGTTCAAGTGATTCTCGTGCCTTAGCCTCCTGAGTACCTGGGATTACAGGCGTGAGCCACCATGCCTAGCTAATTTTTGTATTTTTAGTAGAGACAGGGTTTCATCATATTGGTCAGCTGGTCTCAAACTCCGGACCTCAGGTGATTCACCGACCTTAGCCTCCCAAAGTGCTGGGATTACAGGTGTGAGCCACTGTGCCTGGCCAGAAAATCTTTACCATAACATGCATGTTATAGAAAGTTCCCACATTCCCTAGGTAACTGTTAAGTGTTATATCTGCAAAATATATAAATTGTATAGAAAAATTAAAAAAATTCATGAAACTAAAATAATTTTACTTTTCACTGCATGTTGATTCATTCATTTCTTCACTTAATAAATATTGAGTGCTTATTATGTACCAGAAACCTTAGTAGGCACAAGATGGGAATGGTGACCCCAAACTTTAATTTTCAGGCACTTTCCACTCCTTCTTGAGTAATTCAGTATCAAAAACCTCATTATTATTCTCTGTGTGTTTGCAATCCTTGCAAAGGGGGATTGCATAGTTTTTTTTTAATTGCCGTAGGTTTTTTTTTTTTCCCCTGTAATAAAGCAGAAACTAGCTCCTGAAATGCATTGCTAAAACAAAAACAAAAACAAAAACAAACTACAGCTAGAAATTTCCCAGCTGACCCTGACAGACTGCCGGTTGCCAGCCTACTGAGACAGCCAAGTAAAGAGGGATCCCCTACAAGACCTCCGATGGGCCTGCGCACTGGGAGGAGTGCGCACTGGGGTGGAGCCTTGGGGAAGTTCCTTCTGGTTTGCAGCAAGGAGCGCCCTGGCCCCTCCTGTTCGGGGTGGTAATCTGGTGATTTAATCTGTGAGGTGGGAGCCCACTGGCAGGACTCTCGCTTTGCTGAGAGTCCCTGTTTCCCTTTTTTTTCCTTTTCACCCAATAAACTGTCTTTCTCACCCCTTCAGAGTGTCCGCAAGCCTAACTTTTCGTGGTTGTGTGAGAAGAACCCGGCTTTTAGCTGAACTAAGGAGAAAGTCCTACAACACTCTAACACTCTTCCCCGCCTTCCCTGGCCTCGTCCTCTACCTTGCTGTCCTGCCATAGGTCAGACTGGACAGAGGACGGGTGTTATAAACATTCCTTAGTGATCAATAGCTGCGAACCTTAAGCCAGTTTCAGCCAGCTTGTGGACATTGTTCAAACATTGTCTTTATGTCCTATAGTTTACCTTTTGATGTAAAGGGTCAAATTCCCCTTCATTTTAATGTTAAATCCTACCAAAATGTGAATATGGGATGTATGTTCCACATATGTTTTCTACTGTGCAATGCCTGACTTCCCTCATGCATATTTGCATTTTTCCCCACCCTGCTCATATGTATGTAAGGCTGACTCTGTGCGACCCAGATATCAAATAGCAGCTCCCCTCCGTTGTGCGCAACGTGCTCTTTCCCTCTCCCCAGGGCAGCGTTTCCTGGATTCGTGGATTGTTTTTCCTTCTGAAAATAAAGTCTCCTTTTTTCCTTCATCCGTGAATCTCACAATCTTGGCGAATAGATACTATGCATGAGGGTGAAATCACCTGAAATCTACAACTTAAACTCAGAGGCACCCATCATCTTTCAGCGTTCTCAGGGAGGGAGCCTGGTTCTGCAGCGTTGGCTGCCTCTGCTGCCCTCTGCTGGCAGAGTGGGGTCCGCAAAGTCCAGAGCAACGGATGGCCCTGAGATCTCCAGGCACACTTTGTCCTGAGCGTTGTCAAGGGCTTTCTCCAAAGCCATCTAGGTAATACAAATTCAAATCATCCAGCCGAACAGTGCCAGGATACCTATGGGGATATGGAAGTGTTATTCACGCATGCATACATTCAGAAAATGGCATCTCAATCACTCCAATTTCCTAGACCTTGTCATTCTTGAGCTACTTTCTCTCCCTTAGTCCAGGTCTTCTTAAACTCCTGGACTGGATTAGATGTACAAGAGATTTACTAGGAGACTGTGAAGCAAAAAGAAAGGGGTCTGGGGGAGGCTGAGAGAACTGTCAGTCTGCGATCTACGTCTACTTTCAGTCTCCCTCGTGGAGAGAGAGAAAGAGGAGGTCTTAGGCCCACGGGGGTTCCTGGGTGAAAATTGCCCCACCAGAAGAGTGCCCTGTCTTCCTGCTGTGCTGTTACAGGCAGGAGAAGTCCTTGAAAAGCCTGAAGTCAGAACTAAGAAGGGTGGATTCCAGAGCCAGCTACTAGGGTCACTGGTCAATTATATTACTGACAGAAGGAGGTCTGAGGCGTGAATTTTCATGGCCCCCACACCGCACATTCAATCAGTCAGCAAATCCTTTTGGCTCTACCTTTAAAGGGTCCTATCACTTCTCAACATTTCCACCATTCCCACTCTGGTCCAACCATTCATTGTCTCCTTGCTTCCACCTTCGCCTTTCCACAATCTCATCTCAATACAGCCCCTCAGTCATGGATGTCTGTCTCTTGCTCAAAGCCCTGTTCAGAAAAATAACCACAGTCTTCACCATGGCCCACAAGACCCTACACATGATTACCCCTTGTATCTCTCTGCCCTTATCTCCCTCAACTCTTCCCTTTCCCACACTGGCCTCCTTGCTGCTTGTTCTGCTTTCAGCACCCCAGACAGGCTCCCACCTTAGGGTCTTTGCAGTTACTCCCTCTGCCTGGCACACTCTTTCCCAAATGGCCACATCATGGTCTCCTTAAGGATTTGCCTCTAATGTCATCTTTTCAGTGAGGACTTCCAATAATCTTATTTTAAATGGTAAAGCCTCTCCTCATTATACCTTTTAGCTCTCCTTGATCTTATTTTTCTTCTCAGCACTTATGAGAAGCAGATATACTTTATGACTGACTTACTTTTTAATGTCTCATTCCCTCACTAGAATATAAGCTCTAAGAGCATAAGAGTTTTTGTCATCTTTTTCACTACTGATTCCCCGTGCCTGGCATATATTGAGTTGGTGCTCAATAAATTGTCATAGAATATGTGAATGAATAATAGATCCAACTACTTTTTTTTTAATGCCTTGGGTTAGGTAACTGATTGGATGTAGATATTTCTCCACCTTACTGAACACAAAGGCAGAGTTAAGAAATGGACTCACATAAAAGTACCAGTTTTTTTTAAAAAAAGATTATAGTACACCTGCAGATATCCTGCCTGAACCCTAAAATAAATCTGCTTTCCTGCTAACAATATGAGTGTATCAGTCACAATGGTCTAGTCTATGCTGTGGTATCAAATAATTCCTCAAATCTCAGTGACTGAACAGGACTACACACCTACCCATTAAGTTGTACTTGCAGGCCCTTGTTTGACATCATCGTTCCTTGGAGCAACTTCTAAGGAACAAAGAATTCCACTGGTACCTATGAGACATGACAACCTGTTTTGGGCTTGGGAGCACTTTCTGCATAACTGGATTATCTTGGTCTATGTGAGTATACATGGGGAAGTTCTGTTTGTTGAGAGCCTGGATCTGGGAGTAGAAGATATAGAAGATAAGATGCTGTCCGTGATACTCAGGTACGATACTGGCCACAACTCTCTAGTCTGGTCCATTGGGATCCAGATCATGTGATTTCCATCATGTCTCATCACAGAAGCTGGAGAAGATTTAATATAGAGCTTGATAAATCTTAGGCTTCTCTTATTTCCATCAAATGCTAAAAAGTAGCAAGGTGACATCCAGTCTCAAAAGGGAAAATATAACAGTCATTGTACTTAAGGAGGGAATAGAGAAAGAGATTGAGGTAGAAAGTTTATTCAAAGAAACAGTAACAGAGAACTTTCCAAGACTAGAGAAAATATGCATATTTGGGTACAAGAAGATCAAAGATCACCAAGCCTACTTCACCCAAATAACACAACCCCAAGGCATGTATCAATTCTCAAAGGTCAACAACAAATTCATTTTATGGGGACAGTATTCCATGATACTGAAACCAGATAAGATACAATAGAAAAGAAAGCTGTAGGCCAATATCCCTGATGAACATAGATGCAGAGATCCTCAATAAAATGCTAGCAAAGCAAATTCAACAACACATTGAAAAGATCTCTCACCATGACTAAATGGGATTCAGCTCAAGGATGCAAGGATGGTTTAACATATGCAAATCAATACAGCCTATCAACAGAATTAAAACAAAAAACCATATCACTTTCATAGATGGTGAAAAAATTTAATGAAATTTAATATTATTTCATTGATTTAAAACTCAACAACTGGATATAAAAGGAACATATCTTAAAGCAACAAAGTTTATAAATGACAAACCCACAGCTAGCATCCTACTGAATGGAGAAAAGTTAAAGACTTTTATCTAATATCAGGAATGAGACACAGATACCCACTTTCACCACTTTTATTCAACATAGTACTGGAAATCTTAGAGCAATTAGACAGGAGAAGGAAATAATGAGCATCCTGATTGAAAAGGGAGAAATCAAATTGTCTTTGTTTGCAGACTACATGATCTTATATTTAGAAAAACCTAAAGGCTCCACAAAAAAAACTGTTAGAACTGATAAACAAATTCGGTAGAGTTGC
>NC_044563.1:19599904-19624450 GCF_007565055.1 Rhinopithecus roxellana | reverse complement strand
CAGAGTTACACGTTTCTCTTCAGTGATCAGTTTGTTAGCACAGTTTTCTGGAAATCTGCAATGATACTTCATAGCGCAATGAACATTACAGTGACAAAGGAAATATCCACAGATGAAAACTAGAAAGAAGCTTTCTTAGAAACTTCTTGGTGATGTGTGAATTCATCTCACAGAGTTACACTTATGTTTCGTGGAGCAGTCCATTAACACTGTCTTTGAGGAATCTGAGAAGGGCTTCTTTGGATCACATTGAGGCCTACGCTGATAAAGGAAATTTCATCCGTTCAAAACGTGAAAGAAGCTTTCTGAGAAACTTCTTTCTGATCTGTGAGTTCATCTCACAGAGTTACAACCTCTGCCTCAAGAAGCAGTTTGCTAACATTCTTTTCGTGGAATCTGCAAAGTGATATTTGGGAGCCTATTGGGGCCCACGGTGATAAAGGAAATATCCTCACATAACAACTAAAGAGAAGCTTTCTGAGAAACTGCATTGCCAGGTGTGAATGCAACTCACAGAGTTACACGCTTCGCTTCAGTGATCAGTTTGTTAGCACAGTTTTCTGGAAATCTGCAATGAGATACTTCATAGCGCAATGAACATTACAGTGACAAAGGAAATATCCGCAGATGAAAACTAGAAAGAAGCTTTCTTAGAAACTTCTTGGTGATGTGTGAATTCATGTCACAGAGTTACACTTATGTTTCGTGGAGCAGTCCATTAACACTGTCTTTGAGGAATCTGAGAACGGCTTCTTTGGATCACATTGAGGCCTACGCTGATAAAGGAAATTTCATCCGTTCAAAACGTGAAAGAAGCTTTCTGAGAAACTTCTTCTGATCTGTGAGTTCATCTCACAGAGTTACAACCTCTGCCTCAAGAAGCAGTTTGCTAAACTCTTTTCGTGGAATCTGCAAAGTGATATTTGGGAGCCTATTGGGGCCCATGGTGATAAAGGAAATAGCCTCACGTAATAACTAAAGAGAAGCTTTCTGAGAAACTGCATTGCCAAGTGTGAATGCAACTCACAGAGTTACACGTTTCTCTTCAGTGATCAGTTTGTTAGCACAGTTTCTGGAAATCTGCAATTAGATACTTCATAGCGCAATGAACATTACAGTGACAAAGGAAATATCCACAGATGAAAACTAGAAAGAAGCTTTCTTAGAAACTTCTTGGTGATGTGTGAATTCATCTCACAGAGTTACACTTATGTTTCGTGGAGCAGTCCATTAACACTGTCTTTGAGGAATCTGAGAAGGGCTTCTTTGGATCACATTGAGGCCTACGCTGATAAAGGAAATTTCATCCGTTCAAAACGTGAAAGAAGCTTTCTGAGAAACTTCTTTCTGATCTGTGAGTTCATCTCACAGAGTTACAACCTCTGCCTCAAGAAGCAGTTTGCTAACACTCTTTTCGTGGAATCTGCAAAGTGATATTTGGGAGCCTATTGGGGCCCATGGTGATAAAGGAAATATCCTCACATAATAACTAAAGAGAAGCTTTCTGAGAAACTGCATTGCCAAGTGTGAATGCAACTCACAGAGTTACACGTTCTCTTCAGTGATCAGTTTGTTAGCACAGTTTTCTGGAAATCTGCAATGAGATACTTCATAGCGCAATGAACATTACAGTGACAAAGGAAATATCCACAGATGAAAACTAGAAAGAAGCTTTCTTAGAAACTTCTTGGTGATGTGTGAATTCATCTCACAGAGTTACACTTATGTTTCGTGGAGCAGTCCATTAACACTGTCTTTGAGGAATCTGAGAAGGGCTTCTTTGGATCACATTGAGGCCTACGCTGATAAAGGAAATTTCATCCGTTCAAAACGTGAAAGAAGCTTTCTGAGAAACTTCTTTCTGATCTGTGAGTTCATCTCACAGAGTTACAACCTCTGCCTCAAGAAGCAGTTTGCTAACACTCTTTTCGTGGAATCTGCAAAGTGATATTTGGGAGCCTATTGGGGCCCATGGTGATAAAGGAAATATCCTCACATAATAACTAAAGAGAAGCTTTCTGAGAAACTGCATTGCCAAGTGTGAATGCAACTCACAGAGTTACACGTTTCTCTTCAGTGATCAGTTTGTTAGCACAGTTTTCTGGAAATCTGCAATGAGATACTTCATAGCGCAATGAACATTACAGTGACAAAGGAAATATCCACAGATGAAAACTAGAAAGAAGCTTTCTTAGAAACTTCTTGGTGATGTGTGAATTCATCTCACAGAGTTACACTTATGTTTCGTGGAGCAGTCCATTAACACTGTCTTTGAGGAATCTGAGAAGGGCTTCTTTGGATCACATTGAGGCCTACGCTGATAAAGGAAATTTCATCCGTTCAAAACGTGAAAGAAGCTTTCTGAGAAACTTCTTTCTGATCTGTGAGTTCATCTCACAGAGTTACAACCTCTGCCTCAAGAAGCAGTTTGCTAACACTCTTTTCGTGGAATCTGCAAAGTGATATTTGGGAGCCTATTGGGGCCCATGGTGATAAAGGAAATATCCTCACATAATAACTAAAGAGAAGCTTTCTGAGAAACTGCATTGCCAAGTGTGAATGCAACTCACAGAGTTACACGCTTCGCTTCAGTGATCAGTTTGTTAGCACAGTTTTCTGGAAATCTGCAATGAGATACTTCATAGCGCAATGAACATTACAGTGACAAAGGAAATATCCACAGATGAAAACTAGAAAGAAGCTTTCTTAGAAACTTCTTGGTGATGTGTGAATTCATGTCACAGAGTTACACTTATGTTTCGTGGAGCAGTCCATTAACACTGTCTTTGAGGAATCTGAGAAGGGCTTCTTTGGATCACATTGAGGCCTACGCTGATAAAGGAAATTTCATCCGTTCAAAACGTGAAAGAAGCTTTCTGAGAAACTTCCTTCAGATCTGTGAGTTCATCTCACAGAGTTACAACCTCTGCCTCAAGAAGCAGTTTGCTAACACTCTTTTCGTGGAATCTGCAAAGTGATATTTGGGAGCCTATTGGGGCCCATGGTGATAAAGGAAATATCCTCACATAATAACTAAAGAGAAGCTTTCTGAGAAACTGCATTGCCAAGTGTGAATGCAACTCACAGAGTTACACGTTTCTCTTCAGTGATCAGTTTGTTAGCACAGTTTTAAAATCTGCAATTAGATACTTCATAGCGCAATGAACATTACAGTGACAAAGGAAATATCCACAGATGAAAACTAGAAAGAAGCTTTCTTAGAAACTTCTTGGTGATGTGTGAATTCATCTCACAGAGTTACACTTATGTTTCGTGGAGCAGTCCATTAACACTGTCTTTGAGGAATCTGAGAAGGGCTTCTTTGGATCACATTGAGGCCTACGCTGATAAAGGAAATTTCATCCGTTCAAAACGTGAAAGAAGCTTTCTGAGAAACTTCTTTCTGATCTGTGAGTTCATCTCACAGAGTTACAACCTCTGCCTCAAGAAGCAGTTTGCTACTCTTTTCGTGGAATCTGCAAAGTGATATTTGGGAGCCTATTGGGGCCCATGGTGATAAAGGAAATATCCTCACATAATAACTAAAGAGAAGCTTTCTGAGAAACTGCATTGCCAGGTGAATGCAACTCACAGAGTTACACGCTCTTCAGTGATCAGTTTGTTAGCACAGTTTTCTGGAAATCTGCAATGAGATACTTCATAGCGCAATGAACATTACAGTGACAAAGGAAATATCCACAGATGAAAACTAGAAAGAAGCTTTCTTAGAAACTTCTTGGTGTTGTGTGAATTCATCTCACAGAGTTACACTTATGTTTCGTGGAGCAGTCCATTAACACTGTCTTTGAGGAATCTGAGAAGGCTTCTTTGGATCACATTGAGGCCTACGCTGATAAAGGAAATTTCATCCGTTCAAAACGTGAAAGAAGCTTTCTGAGAAACTTCTTCTGATCTGTGAGTTCATCTCACAGAGTTACAACCTCTGCCTCAAGAAGCAGTTTGCTAACACTCTTTTCGTGGAATCTGCAAAGTGATATTTGGGAGCCTATTGGGGCCCATGGTGATAAAGGAAATATCCTCACATAATAACTAAAGAGAAGCTTTCTGAGAAACTGCATTGCCAAGTGTGAATGCAACTCACAGAGTTACACGTTTCTCTTCAGTGATCAGTTTGTTAGCACAGTTTTCTGGAAATCTGCAATGAGATACTTCATAGCGCAATGAACATTACAGTGACAAAGGAAATATCCACAGATGAAAACTAGAAAGAAGCTTTCTTAGAAACTTCTTGGTGATGTGTGAATTCATCTCACAGAGTTACACTTATGTTTCGTGGAGCAGTCCATTAACACTGTCTTTGAGGAATCTGAGAAGGGCTTCTTTGGATCACATTGAGGCCTACGCTGATAAAGGAAATTTCATCCGTTCAAAACGTGAAAGAAGCTTTCTGAGAAACTTCTTTCTGATCTGTGAGTTCATCTCACAGAGTTACAACCTCTGCCTCAAGAAGCAGTTTGCTAACATTCTTTTCGTGGAATCTGCAAAGTGATATTTGGGAGCCTATTGGGGCCCACGGTGATAAAGGAAATATCCTCACATAACAACTAAAGAGAAGCTTTCTGAGAAACTGCATTGCCAGGTGTGAATGCAACTCACAGAGTTACACGTTTCGCTTCAGTGATCAGTTTGTTAGCACAGTTTTCTGGAAATCTGCAATGAGATACTTCATAGCGCAATGAACATTACAGTGACAAAGGAAATATCCAGATGAAAACTAGAAAGAAGCTTTCTTAGAAACTTCTTGGTGATGTGTGAATTCATCTCACAGAGTTACACTTATGTTTCGTGGAGCAGTCCATTAACACTGTCTTTGAGGAATCTGAGAAGGGCTTCTTTGGATCACATTGAGGCCTACGCTGATAAAGGAAATTTCATCCGTTCAAAACGTGAAAGAAGCTTTCTGAGAAACTTCTTTCTGATCTGTGAGTTCATCTCACAGAGTTACAACCTCTGCCTCAAGAAGCAGTTTGCTAACACTCTTTTCGTGGAATCTGCAAAGTGATATTTGGGAGCCTATTGGGGCCCATGGTGATAAAGGAAATATCCTCACATAATAACTAAAGAGAAGCTTTCTGAGAAACTGCATTGCCAAGTGTGAATGCAACTCACAGAGTTACACGTTTCTCTTCAGTGATCAGTTTGTTAGCACAGTTTCTGGAAATCTGCAATGATACTTCATAGCGCAATGAACATTACAGTGACAAAGGAAATATCCACAGATGAAAACTAGAAAGAAGCTTTCTTAGAAACTTCTTGGTGATGTGTGAATTCATCTCACAGAGTTACACTTATGTTTCGTGGAGCAGTCCATTAACACTGTCTTTGAGGAATCTGAGAAGGGCTTCTTTGGATCACATTGAGGCCTACGCTGATAAAGGAAATTTCATCCGTTCAAAACGTGAAAGAAGCTTTCTGAGAAACTTCTTTCTGATCTGTGAGTTCATCTCACAGAGTTACAACATCTGCCTCAAGAAGCAGTTTGCTAACACTCTTTTCGTGGAATCTGCAAAGTGATATTTGGGAGCCTATTGGGGCCCATGGTGATAAAGGAAATATCCTCACATAATAACTAAAGAGAAGCTTTCTGAGAAACTGCATTGCCAAGTGTGAATGCAACTCACAGAGTTACACGCTTCGATTCAGTGATCAGTTTGTTAGCACAGTTTTCTGGAAATCTGCAATGAGATACTTCATAGCGCAATGAACATTACAGTGACAAAGGAAATATCCACAGATGAAAACTAGAAAGAAGCTTTCTTAGAAACTTCTTGGTGATGTGTGAATTCATCTCACAGAGTTACACTTATGTTTCGTGGAGCAGTCCATTAACACTGTCTTTGAGGAATCTGAGAAGGGCTTCTTTGGATCACATTGAGGCCTACGCTGATAAAGGAAATTTCATCCGTTCAAAACGTGAAAGAAGCTTTCTGAGAAACTTCTTCTGATCTGTGAGTTCATCTCACAGAGTTACAACTCTGCCTCAAGAAGCAGTTTGCTAACACTCTTTTCGTGGAATCTGCAAAGTGATATTTGGGAGCCTATTGGGGCCCATGGTGATAAAGGAAATATCCTCACATAATAACTAAAGAGAAGCTTTCTGAGAAACTGCATTGCCAAGTGTGAATGCAACTCACAGAGTTACACGTTTCTCTTCAGTGATCAGTTTGTTAGCACAGTTTTCTGGAAATCTGCAATTAGATACTTCATAGCGCAATGAACATTACAGTGACAAAGGAAATATCCACAGATGAAAACTAGAAAGAAGCTTTCTTAGAAACTTCTTGGTGATGTGTGAATTCATCTCACAGAGTTACACTTATGTTTCGTGGAGCAGTCCATTAACACTGTCTTTGAGGAATCTGAGAAGGGCTTCTTTGGATCACATTGAGGCCTACGCTGATAAAGGAAATTTCATCCGTTCAAAACGTGAAAGAAGCTTTCTGAGAAACTTCTTTCTGATCTGTGAGTTCATCTCACAGAGTTACAACCTCTGCCTCAAGAAGCAGTTTGCTAACATCTTTTCGTGGAATCTGCAAAGTGATATTTGGGAGCCTATTGGGGCCCATGGTGATAAAGGAAATATCCTCACATAACTAAAGAGAAGCTTTCTGAGAAACTGCATTGCCAGTGTGAATGCAACTCACAGAGTTACACGTTCTTCAGTGATCAGTTTGTTAGCACAGTTTTCTGGAAATCTGCAATGAGATACTTCATAGCGCAATGAACATTACAGTGACAAAGGAAATATCCACAGATGAAAACTAGAAAGAAGCTTTCTTAGAAACTTCTTGGTGATGTGTGAATTCATCTCACAGAGTTACACTTATGTTTCGTGGAGATCCATTAACACTGTCTTTGAGGAATCTGAGAAGGCTTCTTTGGATCACATTGAGGCCTACGCTGATAAAAATTTCATCCGTTCAAACGTGAAAGAAGCTTTCTGAGAAACTTCTTCTGATCTGTGAGTTCATCTCACAGAGTTACAACCTCTGCCTCAAGAAGCAGTTTGCTAAACTCTTTTCGTGGAATCTGCAAAGTGATATTTGGGAGCCTATTGGGGCCCATGGTGATAAAGGAAATATCCTCACATAATAACTAAAGAGAAGCTTTCTGAGAAACTGCATTGCCAAGTGTGAATGCAACTCACAGAGTTACACGTTTCTCTTCAGTGATCAGTTTGTTAGCACAGTTTTCTGGAAATCTGCAATTAGATACTTCATAGCGCAATGAACATTACAGTGACAAAGGAAATATCCACAGATGAAAACTAGAAAGAAGCTTTCTTAGAAACTTCTTGGTGATGTGTGAATTCATCTCACAGAGTTACACTTATGTTTCGTGGAGCAGTCCATTAACACTGTCTTGAGGAATCTGAGAAGGGCTTCTTTGGATCACATTGAGGCCTACGCTGATAAAGGAAATTTCATCCGTTCAAAACGTGAAAGAAGCTTTCTGAGAAACTTCTTTCTGATCTGTGAGTTCATCTCACAGAGTTACAACCTCTGCCTCAAGAAGCAGTTTGCTAACACTCTTTTCGTGGAATCTGCAAAGTGATATTTGGGAGCCTATTGGGGCCCATGGTGATAAAGGAAATATCCTCACATAATAACTAAAGAGAAGCTTTCTGAGAAACTGCATTGCCAAGTGTGAATGCAACTCACAGAGTTACACGTTTCTCTTCAGTGATCAGTTTGTTAGCACAGTTTTCTGGAAATCTGCAATGAGATACTTCATAGCGCAATGAACATTACAGTGACAAAGGAAATATCCACAGATGAAAACTAGAAAGAAGCTTTCTTAGAAACTTCTTGGTGATGTGTGAATTCATCTCACAGAGTTACACTTATGTTTCGTGGAGCAGTCCATTAACACTGTCTTTGAGGAATCTGAGAAGGGCTTCTTTGGATCACATTGAGGCCTACGCTGATAAAGGAATTTCATCCGTTCAAAACGTGAAAGAAGCTTTCTGAGAAACTTCTTTCTGATCTGTGAGTTCATCTCACAGAGTTACAACCTCTGCCTCAAGAAGCAGTTTGCTAACACTCTTTTCGTGGAATCTGCAAAGTGATATTTGGGAGCCTATTGGGGCCCATGGTGATAAAGGAAATATCCTCACATAATAACTAAAGAGAAGCTTTCTGAGAAACTGCATTGCCAAGTGTGAATGCAACTCACAGAGTTACACGTTCTCTTCAGTGATCAGTTTGTTAGCACAGTTTTCTGGAAATCTGCAATGAGATACTTCATAGCGCAATGAACATTACAGTGACAAAGGAAATATCCACAGATGAAAACTAGAAAGAAGCTTTCTTAGAAACTTCTTGGTGATGTGTGAATTCATCTCACAGAGTTACACTTATGTTTCGTGGAGCAGTCCATTAACACTGTCTTTGAGGAATCAGAAGGGCTTCTTTGGATCACATTGAGGCCTACGCTGATAAAGGAAATTTCATCCGTTCAAAACGTGAAAGAAGCTTTCTGAGAAACTTCTTTCTGATCTGTGAGTTCATCTCACAGAGTTACAACTCTGCCTCAAGAAGCAGTTTGCTAACACTCTTTTCGTGGAATCTGCAAAGTGATATTTGGGAGCCTATTGGGGCCCATGGTGATAAAGGAAATATCCTCACATAATAACTAAAGAGAAGCTTTCTGAGAAACTGCATTGCCAAGTGTGAATGCAACTCACAGAGTTACACGTTTCTTTTCAGTGATCAGTTTGTTAGCACAGTTTTCTGGAAATCTGCAATTAGATACTTCATAGCGCAATGAACATTACAGTGACAAAGGAAATATCCACAGATGAAAACTAGAAAGAAGCTTTCTTAGAAACTTCTTGGTGATGTGTGAATTCATCTCACAGAGTTACACTTATGTTTCGTGGAGCAGTCCATTAACACTGTCTTTGAGGAATCTGAGAAGGGCTTCTTTGGATCACATTGAGGCCTACGCTGATAAAGGAAATTTCATCCGTTCAAAACGTGAAAGAAGCTTTCTGAGAAACTTCTTTCTGATCTGTGAGTTCATCTCACAGAGTTACAACCTCTGCCTCAAGAAGCAGTTTGCTAACACTCTTTTCGTGGAATCTGCAAAGTGATATTTGGGAGCCTATTGGGGCCCATGGTGATAAAGGAAATATCCTCACATAATAACTAAAGAGAAGCTTTCTGAGAAACTGCATTGCCAAGTGTGAATGCAACTCACAGAGTTACACGTTTCTCTTCAGTGATCAGTTTGTTAGCACAGTTTTCTGGAAATCTGCAATTAGATACTTCATAGCGCAATGAACATTACAGTGACAAAGGAAATATCCACAGATGAAAACTAGAAAGAAGCTTTCTTAGAAACTTCTTGGTGATGTGTGAATTCATCTCACAGAGTTACACTTATGTTTCGTGGAGCAGTCCATTAACACTGTCTTTGAGGAATCTGAGAAGGGCTTCTTTGGATCACATTGAGGCCTACGCTGATAAAGGAAATTTCATCCGTTCAAAACGTGAAAGAAGCTTTCTGAGAAACTTCTTTCTGATCTGTGAGTTCATCTCACAGAGTTACAACCTCTGCCTCAAGAAGCAGTTTGCTAACACTCTTTTCGTGGAATCTGCAAAGTGATATTTGGGAGCCTATTGGGGCCCATGGTGATAAAGGAAATATCCTCACATAATAACTAAAGAGAAGCTTTCTGAGAAACTGCATTGCCAAGTGTGAATGCAACTCACAGAGTTACACGTTTCTCTTCAGTGATCAGTTTTTTAGCACAGTTTTCTGGAAATCTGCAATGAGATACTTCATAGCGCAATGAACATTACAGTGACAAAGGAAATATCCACAGATGAAAACTAGAAAGAAGCTTTCTTAGAAACTTCTTGGTGATGTGTGAATTCATCTCACAGAGTTACACTTATGTTTCGTGGAGCAGTCCATTAACACTGTCTTTGAGGAATCTGAGAAGGGCTTCTTTGGATCACATTGAGGCCTACGCTGATAAAGGAAATTTCATCCGTTCAAAACGTGAAAGAAGCTTTCTGAGAAACTTCTTTCTGATCTGTGAGTTCATCTCACAGAGTTACAACCTCTGCCTCAAGAAGCAGTTTGCTAACATCTTTTCGTGGAATCTGCAAAGTGATATTTGGGAGCCTATTGGGGCCCATGGTGATAAAGGAAATATCCTCACTAATAACTAAACAGAAGCTTTCTGAGAAACTGCATTGCCAAGTGTGAATGCAACTCCCGAGTTACACGTTTCTATCAGTGATCAGTTTGTTAGCACCAGTTTTCTGGAAAGTCTGCCATTAGATACTTCACAGCGCAATGAACCTTACAGTACCACGGAAAATATCAACAGCTGAAACTAGAAAGAAGCTTTTAGAAGAAAACTCTTGGTGATTGTGCATTCATCTCGCAGAGTTACACTTATGTTTCGTGAGCAGTCCCTATTAACACTGTTTTAGGACTCTGAGAAGGGCTTCTTGGATCAATTGAGCCACCTGATAAGGAACTTCATCCGTTGCAAAATGTGAAAGAAGCTTTCTGAGAATTCTTTCTGATTGTGAGTTCACTCCAGAGTTACAACCTGCTCAAGAAGCAGTTTGCTCTAACACTTTTCGGGACTTCCGCAAAAGTGATATTTGGGAGCCTACTTTGGGGCCATGTTGAAACGGAATATCCTCACATAATACCTAAAGAGGAAGCTTTTGCGAACACTTCATGCCAAGTGTGAAATGCAACTCACCGAGTTACCACGTCTTCTTCAGTGCTCAGTTTGTTAGCACATTATCTGGAAATCTGCAAATTAGTATACTTCCATCGCGCAATGAATCTTCAGTGCAAAGGGAAATGTCCACAGATGACAACTGAAGAGCTTTTAGCAACTCTTTGGGGATGTGTGAATTCATCTCGCAAGAGTTACATTATGTTTCGTGGAGCAGTCCATTCACCACTGTCTTGCGGAACTCTGAGAAGGGGCTTTGGCTCACATTGCGGCCTACGCTGATAAAGGAAATTTCATTCCGTTCAAAAACGTGAAAGAAGTTTCTGAGGGGGCAACTTCTTTTGATCTGGAGTTCATCTCCACCGAGTTTACAAAACTCCTGCTCAGAAGCAGTTTGCTTAACATCTCTTTCGTTGGACTTGACAAAGTTGATATTTGGGGACTATTGGGGCCATGTGATAAGGAAATATCTCACATAATAAATAAGAGAAGCTTTCTGAGAAACTGCATTGCCAAGTGTGAATGCCAAAATCACAGAGTTACCACGTTTCTCTTAGTGTCAGTTGTTAGCACGTTTTCTGGACAATCTACATTAGATTTCACAAGGCAATGAACATTACAGTGACAAAGGAAAATCTCCACAGATGAAAATAGAAAGAACGCTTCTTCGAAAAACTTCTTGGTGAGGTTGTGAATTCATTTCGACAGAGTTACACTTATGTTTCGGTTGAGCCGTCATTAAAACAACTGTCTTGAGGATCGAGAGGGCTTTTGGATCATAATTGAGGCCTACGCTGATTAAAGGAAATTTCACATCGTTCAAACGTTGAACAGAAGCTTCTGAGAAAACTTCTTTCTGATCTGTGAGTCATCTCACAGAGTTACACCTCTCCTCAAGAAGCAGTTTGCTAACACACTTTCGTGAATTGCAAAGTGCTAATTTTGGGAGACCTATTGGGGCCCATGGTGATAAAGGAAATCCTCACATAATAATCAAAGAGAAGCTTTCTGAGAAACTGCATGCCAAGTGTGAATGCAACTCTGCAGAGTTACACGTCTCTCTTCCGTGATCAGTTTTTTAGCACCGTTTCTGGAAATTCTGCAATGAGATACTTATCAGCGCAATGACACATTAACAGTGACAAAGAAAATCCACAGCTGAACACTAGACAGAAGCTTTTAGAAACTCTTGTGATGTGTGAATTCATTCTCAGCAGAGAGTTACACTTATGTTCGTGGAAGCAGTCCATTAACACTGTCTTGAGGAATCAGAGAAGGCTTCTTTGGATCACATTGAGGCCCAGTGAATAAAGGAAAATTTCACCGTTCAAAACGTGAAAGAAGCGTTTCTAGAGAAACCCTTCTTCTGAATCTGTGGTTCATCTCACAGAGTTACAACCTCTCCTCAAGAAAAGCAGTTTTTGCTAACACTTTTCGGTGGAATGGCAAGTGAATTTGGGAGCTATTGGGGCCCATGGTGATAAAGGAAATAATCCTCAACCTATACTAAAGAGAAGCTTTCTGAGAAACTGCATTTGCCAGTTAGTCGAATGCAACTCACAGGTTACGTTCCTCTTCGTGATCCTTGTTAGCACAAGTTATCTGGAATCGCATGCTGCGATACCCGATACTTATAGTCGTTCATGAATCAGTTACAGTGACAACGGAAATATGTCCACAGATGAAAACCGAAGAAAGAAGTTTCTAGAAACTCTGGTGCGTGTGAATTCATCTCCGCCAGAGTTACACTTCTGTTTCGTGGAGCAAGTCCATTAACATGTCTTTGAGGCCTCTGAGAAGGGCCTTCTTTGGATCACATTGAGGCCCAGCTATAAAGGAAATTTCCTCCGTTCAAACCGTGAAAGAAGCTTTTTCTGAGAAACTTCTTTCTGATCTGTGAGTTCATCTCACAGAGTTACAACCTCTGCCTCAGAACGCAGTTGCTAACACTCTTTCGTGGAATCTGCCAAGTGATATTTGGGCGGCCTATTGGTGCCTTGGTGATAAAGGAAAATTACTCCTCACATCATAACTAAAGAGAACTTCTGAGAACACTGCATTGCCACGTGTGAATGCACTCACAGAGTAACGTCTCTCTTCAGTATCCGTTTGTTAGCACAGTTATCTGGAAATCGCAATTAGATTACTTCATAGGCACTGAACATCCGGCCAAGGAAACTCTCCAAGATGAAACTAGACGAAGCTTTCTTAGAAAACTTCTTTGTGAGTGGGAATTCATCTCGCAGAGTTCACTTATGCTTCGTGGAAAAAGTCCATTAACACTGTTTTGAGGAATTCTGAGAAGGGGCTTCCTTGGATCACATTGAGGGGCTACGCTGATTAACAGGAAATTTCATCCGTTCAAAACGTGACCGAATTTTCTGAGAAATTCTTTCTCTCTGTTAGTTCATCTCACAGAGTTAAACCCTCTGCTTCAAGGAAGCAGTTTGCACAATCTTTCGTGGATCTGCAAAGTGATATTGGGAGCTATTGGGGCCCCCATGGATGATAAGGAACTATCCTCCCTAATAATAAAGAAGCTTCTGAGAAACTGATGCCACTAGATGTGAAAGCAAACTCACCGAGTTACACGTTTCTCTTCCGTGATCGTTTATTGTTAGCACCGTTTTCTGGAATTGCCGCTTAGATACTTCACCCGCGCAATGACCATTACCCACTGACAAAGGAATCTCCACAGATGAAAAACTTAGAAAGACAGCTTCTTAGAACCTTCTTGGTGAGTGTGAATTCATCTCGCAGAGTTTACACTTATGTTTTCGTGGAGGGCAGTCCCTTAAACACTGTCTTTGGGAATCTGAGAAGTGTTCTTTGGGATCACATTGAGGCCTACGTGCTAAGGAACTTTCATTCGTCAAAAAGTGAAAGAAGATTTGAGAAACTTCTTTGATCTGTGAGTCATCTCACAGAGTTACAAACTCTGCCTCAAGAAGCAGTTTGCTGGACACTCTTTCGTGGCATCTGCAAAGGTGATATTTGGGAGTATTGGGGCCCCTGGTGAAAAGGACCTATCCCACATCAATAACTACAGAGAAGCTTTTGAGAAAACGGCTTGCCAGTTGTGAAGTGCAAACCACCAGAGTTTACACGTTTCTCTTCAGTTGATCAGTTTGTTAGCACAGTTTCTGGAAAATCTGCGATTAGATAATTTTCACAGCCACGAACATTACAGTGCCAAAGGGAAATATCCCCAGATGAAAAACTACAACAGCAGCTTCTTAGAAACTTCTTGGTGATGTGGAATTCATTCTCGCAGAGTTATACACTAGTTCCTTGGGCAGCCATTAACACTTGTCTTTCGAGGAATCTGAGAAGGCTTCTTTGGATACATTGAGGCCTCCGCGATAAAAGGAAATTTCATCCGTTCAAAACCGTGAACGAACCTTCCTGAGCAAGAAACTTCTTTCGACTCTGTGCTTCATCTCACAGAGCTACAAACCTCTGCCTCAAGACGCAGTTGCTAACACTCTTTTGTGGAATGGATCTGCAAAGTGAATTTGCGTGCGCATATTGGGGGCCCATAGGGTGATAAAGGACATTCCTCACATAATAACTACAAGAGAAGCTTCTGAGAAACCTGCCATTGCACGTGGAATGCAAACCACGAGTTACACGTTTCTCTTCAGTGTGATCAGGTGTTAGCACAGTTTTCTGGAAATCTGCATTAGACTATTCCATAGACGCAATGCAATTACAGTGACCCACATGAAACTATCCACAGATGAAACCTAGAACTAGGCTTCTTAAAACTTCTTGGTGATGTGTCGGACTTTCATCTCACAGAGTTCCACTTATGTTTCGTTGGGAGCAGTCCATTAACACAGTCCTTTGACGGAATCTGAGAAGGGCTTCTTGGATCACATGAGGCCTAGACTGATAAATGCAACAATTGTTCAGTCGTTCAAAAGTGACGAAGCTTTCTGGAGAAACTCTCTTTCTGCTCTGTCAGTTTCATTCCACCGAGTTACCACCCTATGCCTCAAGAAAGCAGTTTTGCTAACACTCTTTTACGTAGATTAGCAATCTGCAAAGGCTCTTGGGAGCCTAATTGGGGCCCATGGTGATAAAGGAACTATCCCTCCCACATAATACTAAAGAGAAGCTTTGGCCCTGCATGCCAATTGAAAGCAAACCTCATTAGAGTTACACGTTTTCTTCAGTGATAAGTTTGTTAGAATACAGTTTTCTGGAAATCTGCAATTAGATACTCACAGGGCAAAATGAAAACTACAGTGAAAACGGAAATATCCACAGATGAACAACCTAGAAGAAGCCTTTCTTAGAAACTTCGTGGTGATGGTGATCTCTCGCAGAGTTACACATGTTTGTGGAGCAGTCATTACACACTGTCTTTGAGGACATCTGAGAAGGGCTTCTTTGGATCACATTGAGGGCCTACGCTGATAAGGAAATTTATCCGTTCAAAACCGTGAAGAGCCTCTGAGAAACTTCTTCTGATCTGTGGTTCATATCACAGAGTTAACAACCTTGCCTTCAAGAAGCAGTTTGCTTAACACCTTTTCGTGGAATCTGCCAAAGTGATATTTGGGAAGCCTATTGGGGCCATGGTGATAAAGGAAACTCCTCACATAATACAAAGAGAAGCCTTCGAGAAACTGCATTGCCAAGCTGTGAATGCAATCACCGAGTTACACTGTTTCTCTTCAGTGAGTGATCAGTTTTAGCACATTTTCTGGAAATCTCCAACTAGTTACTTCACACGCAATGAACATTTAACAGTGACAAAGGAAATATCCACATATGAACAACTAGAAGAAGCTTTCTTAGAACTTTTGTTGATGTGTGAATCATTCACAGGCGTTAATTATGTTTCGTGGATTGGAGCAGTCCATTAACACTGTCTTTGAGGAATCTGAGAAGGGCTTCTTTGGATCACATTGAGGCTACGCGATACAAGGAAAATTTCTTCGTTCAAACCGTGAAGAAGAAGCTTTCTGAGAAGTTCTTTCTGATCTGTGGTTCATTCACAGAGTAGTTACCAACCTCTGCCTCAAGAAGCAGTTGCTAACACTCTCTGTGGGAACTGCAACTTGCTATTTGGGAGCTATTGGGGCCCATGGTGATACAGGACACTCCTCCATAATACACAGAGATTTCTGAGAAAAACTGCATGCCAGTGTGCATGCAACTCACAGAGTACACGTTTCTATTCAGTGATTAGTTTGTTTGAACAGTTTCTGGAATTGTCTGCACTTAGAACTTCACAGCGCACTGAACATTACAGTGACAAGGAAATACCACAGATGATAAACTAGAACGAGGACAGAGCGTTTCTTAGAACTTCTTGGCTGGTTCCGCTCACCCCCCCCGCGCCCCTCCCGCCCCCCCGCCCCCCCCTCTGCAATTCATCACCGCCAAGACTCCCACACACCCCACCAATGTTTCGTGGCGCCGCCATACCCACTGTCTTTGAGGAATCTGAGACGGGTTCTTTGGATCACATTGAGGGCCCCCGGGATAAGGAAATTTCATCCGTTCAAAACGGATGTGAAAGAAGCTTTCTGCGAAACTTCTTCTGATTTGTGAGTTATCTCACAGAGTACACCCCTTGCTCCAAGAAGCAGTTTGCTAACACTCTTTTGTGGACTCTGCAACGGAATTGGGAGCCATGGGGCACATGGTGTGAGAAAGGAAACATATCACTCACATAATATACTACGAGCATCTTTTGAGAAACTTGCCTTGGCCCAAGTGGAAATGCAACCTCACGGCGTTACACGTTTCTCTTTCACAGTGAATCCGTTGTTAGACACAGTTTCATGTGAAATTTTCACTTAGATACTTCACAGCACATGAACATTACGTGGACAAAGGAAATTCCACAGTTGAAAAACTAGATAGAAAGGAAGCTTTTCTTAGGAACTTCTTGGTGATGTGGAATTCATCTCACCGAGTAAACTTCTGTTTCGTGGAGCAGTCCATTAACAATGTCTTTGATGAGGAATTGAGAAGAGGGCTTCTTGGATCAACATTGAGGCCTACGCTGATAAAGGAAATTTCATCCGTTCAAAACGTGTTGAAAGAAAGCTTTCTGAGAAAACTTCTTTCTGCTCTGTGCGTTCATCTCCCAGCGGTTAAACCTCTGCCTCACAGACGCAGCAGTTTGCTAACACTCTTTTCGTGGAATCTGCAAAGTGATATTTGGGAGCTATTGGGGCCCATGGTGCTAGGAAACTCCTCATACGAACTCAAGAGCAGCTCTTTGAGGAAATGCATTGACCACGTGTGCATGCCAATTCACAGCGTTACCCGTTCTTCTTCAGTGCTCAGTTTGTTAGCACATTTTCTGGAAATCTACAATAGATACTTCACCCGCGCAATGACATTCCAGTGACAACGGAACTATCCCCCACAGATGACACATAGAAAGACGTTTTCTTGACACTTCTTGGTGCTTGTGTGACTTCCATTGCAGAGTTACACTTATGTTCGCTGGCGCCAGTCCCCTTAACCCTGCTTGAGGAATCTGAGCGGCTTCTTTGGATCACATTGAGGCCACGCTGGCATAAAGGAAATTTCCTCCGTTCAAAACGTGAACGCAAGCTTTCTGCGAAACTTTTTCTGATCTGTGAGTTCATCCACAGAGTTACAACCTCTGCCTCACGCAGCCGTTTGCTAACACTTTTTCGGGAATCTGCAAAGTGATATTTGGGAGCTATGGGGCCCCTGGTGATAAAGGGACATCTCCTCAATAATACTCAAGAGCCGCTTTGAGAAACTGCATTTGCCAAGTGGTGAATGCAAACTACACAGAGTTACACGCTCTCTTCAGTGATCAGTTTGTTAGCACAGTTACTGGAAACTGCACTTAGGATATTCATCGGCAATGACCATTACATTGACAAACGGAAATATCCACAGCTGAAAATAGACAGAAGTTCTTGAAACTCTTGGTGATGTGTGAATTCATCCTCACACAGTTACACTTAGTTCGTTGGAGCCGTCCATTAACACTGTATATTGAGGAATCTGGAGAAGTGCTTTCTTTGGATCACATTGAGGGCCTACGCTGATCAAAGGAAATTTCATCCGTTCAAAACGTGAAAGAAGCTTTCTGAGACTTCTTTTGAATCTGTGGTTATCTCCAGAGTTACAACCTCTGTCTCAAGAGCCGTTTGCTAACACTCTTTTCGTGGAATTGCAAAGTGAATATTTGGGAGGCTATGTGGCCCATGGTGATACAGGACAATCCTCAATAATAACTACAGAGAACTTCTGAGACACTGCATTGCCAAGTGTGGAAGCAACTCACGGAGTTTACCCCACGTTCTTCAGTTGATCAGTTTGTTGGCACAGTTTCTGGAAATCTGCACTTAGCTCTATTTCACCGACAATGCACCTTACAGTGGACAAAGGCAATATCCACAGATGAAACACTAGAAAGACGCTTTCTTAGAAATTCTTGGTGAGTGTGATCATTCTCAACCAAGTACACTTCATGTTTCGTGGAGCAGCCATTAACACTGTCTTGAGGACTCTGAGACGGTTTCTTGGATCACATCTTGAGGCCTCCGTGTCACGGAATTTCATGCCGTTCAAAAACGTGAACGCAGCTTCTGAGAAAGGAACCTTCTTTCTTATCTGTACTGAGTTCACTCCCAGAGTTACAAACTACTTCTGCTCAAGAAGCATTTTTGCTAACACTCTTTCGTGGAATCTGCAAGTTGATATTTGGGAGCCTACTGGGGCCCTGGTGATAATAGGACCATCCTCATTAAAAACTAAAGAGAGCTTTTCTGAGAAACTGCCTTGCCACGTGTGAATGCCACCACAGGTTACACGTTTCTATTCCGTGCTCAGTTTGTTAGCATTTTTTTGGAAGTCTGCAATAGATTACTTACAGCGCAAGAACATTACCGTGACAAAGGAAATATCCACAGATTGAAAACTAGAAAGAAGCTTTCTTAGCAACTTCTGGGTGATGGTTTGAAATTCATCTCGCAGAGTTACCTTAGTTTCGTGGGCAGTCCATAACACTGATCTTGCGGATCTGAGAGAAGGGGCTTCTTTGGATCACATTGGGCCCCCGCTGATAAAGGAAATTCTTCCTCCGTTCAAACGTGGTGAAAGAAGCCTTTGCTGCGAAACTTCTTCTGATCCTGTGAGTTCCATCTCACAGAGTTAAAAAAACTAGCCTCAAGAAGCAGTTTGCTACACCTCTTTTCGTGGGAATTGAAGTGATCTCTGGAGCCTATTGGGGCCATGGTGATAACGGAATACTCTCTAACATATAATACACTAAAAAGAGAGCTTTCTGAGAAAACTGCATTGCCAGAATGTGAGAACTCACAGATTAAAACGTTTCTATTCCGTGATCAGTTTGTTAGACGTTTTCTGGAAGGTCTGCATTAGCTACTTCACAGCGCAATCACATTACAGTTGACCACGGAAATATTCCCTAAGAAGATGAACCACTAGAAAGATCGCTTCTTAGGACACTTCTTGGTTATGTGTGCCATTCCTCTGCACAGAGTTACACTTATGTTTCGTGGAGCAGTCCATTTAACACTGTCTTAGGAATCTGAGAAGGCGCTTCTTTGGATCACATTGCGGCCCACGTGATAAAGGAACACTTTCATCGTTCCAAAATCGTGAAAGAAGCTTTCTGAGAAACTTCTTTCTGATTCATGTGAGTTCATCTCACAGTTACAACTTCTGACTCAAGACGCAGTGTAACCACTCTTTTCGTGGATATGCAAAAGGATATTTGGGTGAGCCTCTTGGGCGCCCATGGTTGATAAAGGAAATATCCTCACAATAATAACTAAAGAGAAAGCTTTCTGAGAACTGCTATTGCCAAGGTGAATGGCAAACTTCAAGGAGTTCGTAGTTACCCACGTTTCTCTTTCAGTGATAGTTTGTTAGCACAGTTTTCTGGAAATCTGCAATTAGCTACTTCACAGCACATGAAAATTACAGCTGACAAAGGAAATATCATAGGATGTGAAACAACTGAGAAGCCTTTCTTAGAAACTTCTTGGGATGTGTGAATTCATCCTCACAGAGTTAACTTGTTTCGTGGAGCGTCATTAAACGTTCTTTGAGGATATGAGAAGAAGGGTTCTTTGATCACATGAGGCCTACGCTGTTTAAAGGCCAAAAATTTCATCCGTTCAAACGTGAAACGAAGCTTTCGGAAACTCTTCTGATCTGTGAGTTATCTTACCAGCGTTACAACCTCTGCATCAAGAAGCAGTTTGCTAACACTTTTTGTGGAATCTGCAAATGATATTTGGGAGCATATTGGGGCCCATGGTGGATATAAGGAATCTCCTCACATTACTAATCTAAGAAGCAGCTTCTGAGAACAATTCCTGCCAAGATGCTGAAGGCAACCACAGAGTTACACGTTTCTATAGTGATCAGTTTCTATAGCACAGTTTTCTGCGAAGTCTGCAATTTAGATAATTCCAGCGCACTGGCAACCTTTACAGTGACAAAGGAACTATTCCCCAGATGATGAAATACTAGAAAGAAGCTTCTTAGGAAAAACTCTTGGTGATGTGTGAATCATCTCGCAGAGTTTACACTTATGTTTCGTGGAAGCAGTTCCATTAACACTGTCTTGAGGATCTGAGACGCTGATTCTTTTGGTATTCAACATTGAGAGGCCACTGCTGGATAAAGGAAATTCATCCGTTCAAAACGTGAAAGAAGCTTTTTGAGAAACTTTTCTGATAGTGAGTTTCTAATCACCAGATTTACAACCTCGCCTCAGAAGCAGTTTGCTAACACTCTTTTCGTGGATCTGCAACGTGATATTTGGGCGCCTTATTGGGGCCCATGTGATAAAGGAAATTATTCCTCACATACTAACTAAGAGAAGCATTTGGGAACCTGCATGCCAAGGTGGAATGCAATAACATCGAGTTACACGTTTCTCTTCAGTGATTCAGTTTGGTAGCACAGTTTCTGGAACTGCCCCTTTATATTACTTACAGCGCAAGAACATTTACAGTGACAAAGGCACTCTCCACAGATGAAAACTGAAAGAAGCTTTCGTAGAACAATCTTGGTGATATGTGCTTCCTCTCGCAAAGTTACACTTATGTTCGTGGAGCGTCCATTAACATGTCTTGAGGAATCTGATGCAGGGCTTCTTTGAGATCACATTGAGGCCTACGTTGATGTAAAGGAAATTTCCATCCATTCACAACGTTGAAAGAAGCTTTCTGAAAAGCTTCTTTCTGATCTGTGCGTTCATCTCACCAGAGTTACAACGTGCCTCAAGAAGCAGTTTGCTAAAACACTTTTCGTGGAAATCTGCCAAAGTGATATTTGGGAGCCTATGGGGTCCATGGGTGATAAGCAATATCCTCACATAATAACTAAGGAAGCTTCGCTAAACTGCATTGCAAGTGTGAATGCTTGCAACTTCACAGCTTGGAGTTAAACGTTTTCTCTTTCAGTGATCAGTCTTTGGTTAGCACAGTTTCTGGAAATCTGCAATTAGATACTTCATAGCGCACTGAAAATTACAATGACAAGGAAATTCCACCGATGCAAAACTAGAAGGAAGAAGCTTTTTGAACTCTGGTGAGTGTGAAATTCATCTCGACGCGTTAACTTATGTTTCGGGGTGGAGCAGTTCATTAACACTGTCTTTGAGGAATCTGCGACGGGCTTCTTTGGATCACATTGAGGCCTACGCGATAAAGACTTCCCGCTCAAACCGTGTGAACGAAGCTTTCTGCGAAACTTCTTCTGATCCTGTGAGTTCATCTACCGGAGTTACAACCTCTGCCACAAGAGCAGTTTCTAACACTCTATCGGGAATTGCAACGTGATATTTGGGAGCTATTGAGAACCATGGTGATAGGGAATTATCCCATAATAACTAAAGAGAATCTTTCTGAGAAACTGCATTGCCCAAAGTGAAATATGCAACCTCACAGAGTACACGTTTCTCTCAGTGATCAGTTGTTAGCCACATTTTTCTGGAAATCTGCCGATACGCTACTTTCACAGCGCAATGAAACATTGCAGAGTGCGCAAAGGACATATCCACCAGCTGAACACTAGGAAAGCAAGCTTTCTTAGAAACTTTCTTGGGGGATGTGTGACTTTCTTGCCAGCGTTACAATTAGTTTCGTGGAGCAGTCCTTAACCCTGTCTTTAGGAATCTGGAGAAGGCCTTCTTTGGATCACATTTGTGGCCTTACGCTGATAAAGGACACTTCCATTCGTTCAAAACGTGAAAGAAGCTTTCTGAGAAAACTTCTTTTGATTGTGAGTTAGTTCATGCTCCACAGATTAAAACCTCTGCCTCAAGAAAGCAGTTGCTGACACTCTTTTCGTGGACCTCTGCCAAATTATATTTGGGGAGCCTATTGTTGCCCATGGAGATAAAGGAAATATCCTCACATAATAACTAAAGCAGAGCTTTCTGAGAACACGGCCTTTGCCAAGTGGGAATGCAACTCACGAAGTTACAGTTTCTCTTCCAGTATCAGGTTTTTAGCACAGTTTCTGGAAATCTGCGATTAGATTACTCCCAGCGCGTATTGAACATACAGGACAAAAGGCAATATCAAGATGAAACATTAGAAACAGAAGCTTTCTTAGGAAACTTCTTGGTGATGTGGACTCATCTCGCCAGATTTACAACACTATGTTTCGTGGAGCAGTCCATTTAACACTGTCTTGAGGAATATGAGAAGCTGATAAGGGTTCTTTGGATCACATTGAGGCCTACGCTGATAAAGGACATTTCATCCGTTCAAAACGTGAAAGAAGCTTTCTAGAAACTTCTTTTTGATCTTGTGAGTTTCATCTCCTAGAGTTACAAACTCCCGCCTCAAGAAGCCACTGAGCCGTTTGCTCAACTCTTTTCGTGGCATCTGCACGTGATATCTGGGCCGCTTGGGGTCCATGGTGATATAAAGGAATATCCTCACATCATAATAACGGCGAAGCTTTTGAGAACCTGCCTTGCCACACAAGGTGAATGGCAACCACAGAGTTACACGTTTCTCTTCAGTGCTCAGTGTGTTAGCCAAGTTTCCTGGAACTCTGCAATATATTACTTGCATAGGCAATGATGAACATTACAGTGACAACATGAAATACCCAGATGAAAACTAGAAAGAAGGTTTTTAGAAACTTCTTGGTGATGGTTGAATCATCTCACAGGTTACATTATGTTTGGGAGCAGGTCCATTCACACTGTCTTTGAGGAATTGAGACGGTTCTCGGATACCTTGAGGCCCTACGTGATAAAGCGCATTTCTCCGTTCAAAACTGACAAGAAGCTTCTGAGAGAAACTTCTCTGATCTGTGAGTTCATCTCACAGAGTTACAACATCTGCCTCACGAAGCCAGTTTGCTAACACCTCTTTTCGGGAATCTGCAAAGTGATCTTGGGGGAGGGCTATGGGGCCCATTTCTGTGATAAAGGCAAATATCCTCACCTAATAACTAAAGAGAAGCTAGCTTTGGAATGATTGCCAAGTGTGACTGCAAACTCACAGGAGTACACGTTTCTCTTCAGTGATCAGTGTTAGCACAGGTTTTTGGAAATCTGCGATGATATCACAGCGCAATGAACATTACCATGACAAAGGAATATCCACAGATGAAACTCGAAAGAAGCTTTATTAGAAACTTCTTGTTGATGGCTGAATTCACTCGCAGAGTGACACTTATGTTTCGTGGAGCCTCCCATTCACATGTCTTTGAGGAATCTGAGCAGGGCTTTTTGGGATCACATTGAGGCCTACGTGATTACGGAAAAATTCATTCCGTTCAAACGTGACATAAGCTTTCTGAGAAGAAACTTCTTCTCATCTGTGAGTTCATAGCACAGAGTTACACCCTCTGCCCAGGAGGCAGTTTGATAACACTCTTTTCGTGGATTGCAAGTTCTCTTGGGAGCCTCTTGGGGCCCATGTTTGCTAAAGAACTATCCTCATATACCTAACGAGACGCTTCTGAGAAACTGCATGCCAGTGTGAATGCAACTCACCGAGTTCCAGTTTCTCTTCAGTGATCCGTTGTTAGCACAGTTTTCTGGAAATCTGGAAATTAGCTTACTTCATAGCGCAATGACACATTCCGCGCAACGGACATATCCACAGATGACCCTAGACAGAAGCTTCTTCGACCCTCTTGGTGATGTTATCATCTCACCAGAGTTACACTTGTGTTTGGGAACCGTCCCTTCACACTGTCTTTGCGGAGACTGGAGGGCTCTTGGACTCACCTGAGGCCTTAGATCTGATCAAGGAAATTTTCACCGTTCAAAAGTGGATGTGGATGATGAAGAAGCTCTGAGAAACTTCTTTCTGATCTGTGAGTTATTCAGAGTTACGACCTCTGCCTCACGAAGAGGTGCCATGACACTCTTTTGTGGCTGGAATCTGCAGTGATATTGGATCGCCTAGGGGGCCCATGGTGTGATAAAGGAAATTCCTCATATATAAATAAATGCGAATGCTTTCTGAGAACTGCCTTGCCACGTGTGAAATGCAAACCTTCACAAGAGTTTACACGTTTCTCTTCAGTGACAGTTTGTTCGCACAGTTTTTCTGGAAATCTGCCCCAATTAGCTATCACAGCGCATGAACTACAGTGGACAAAGGACTATCCACAGATGCAAACTAGAGAAGCTTTCGTAGAAACTCTTGTGCTATGTGAATCCTCGCAGAGTTACCAGTTATGTTCGTTGGAGCTGTCCATTAACATGTCTTTGCGGAATCTGCGAAGGGCTTTTGGATACCATTGAGGCCTCCGTGATAAAGAATTTCATCCATTCAAAAAGTGAAAGACGCTTTTGAGAA
>NC_044563.1:19583259-19599804 GCF_007565055.1 Rhinopithecus roxellana | reverse complement strand
TAGAAACTTCTTGGTGATGTGTGAATTGCATCACAGAGTTACTTATGTTTCGTGGAGCAGGCCGTTAACATGCTTTGAGGAATCTGAGAAGGGCTTCTTGGATCACATTGAGGCCTACGCTGATAAAGGAAATTTCATCCGTTCAAAACGTGAAAGAAGCTTTCTGAGAAACTTCTTCTGATCTGGGAGTTCATCTCACATAGTTTACACCTCTGCCTCAGAAGGAGTTTGCTAACACTTTTTTCGTGGAATCTGCAAAGTGATATTTGGGAGCCTATTGGGGCCCATGGTGATAAAGGAAATATCCTCACATAATAACTAAAGAGAAGCTTTCTGAGAAACTGCATTGGCCAAGTGTGAATGCAACTCACAGAGTTACACATTTCTCTTCAGAGAACAGTTTGTTAGCACAGTTTTCTGGAAATCGCAATTAGATATTCGAGCGCAATGAACATTACAGTGACAAAGGAAATATCCACAGATGAAAACTAGAAAGAAGCTTTCTTAGAAACTTCTTAGTGAGTGTGATTCATCTCACAGAGTTACATTATGTTCGGAGCAGGCGTTAACATGTCTTTGAGGAATCTGAAAGGGCTTCTTTGGGATCACATTGAGGCCTACGCTGATAAAGGAAATTTCATCCGTTCAAACGTGGAAAGAAGCTTTCTGAAACTTCTTTTGATCTGTGAGTTCATCTCACAGAGTTACAACTCTGCCTCAAGAAGCAGTTTGCTAAGACTCTTTTGGAATCTGCAAAGTGATATTTGGGAGCCTATTGGGGCCCATGGTGATAAAGGAATACCTCACATAAAACTAAAGAGAAGCTTTCTGAGAAACTGCATTGCCAAGTGTGAATGCAACTCACAGAGTTACACGTTTCTCTTCAGTTATCAGTTTGTTAGCACAGTTTTCTGGAAATCTGCAATTAGATACTTCATAGCGCAATGAACATTACAGTGACAAAGGAAATATCCGAAAACTAGAAAGAAGCTTTCTAGAAAACTTCTTGTGATGTGTGTGAATTCATCTCACAGAGTTACACTTATGTTTCGTGAGCAAGGCCATTAAACACTGTTTTGAGGAATCTGAGAAGGGCTTCTTTGGATCACATTGAGGCCGACGCTGTGATAAAGGAAATTTCATCCGTTCAAAACGTGAAAGAAGCTTTCTGAGAAACTTCTTTCTGATCTGTGAGTTCATCTCATAGAGTTACACCTCTGCCTAAAAAGCAGTTTGCTAGACTCTTTTTTGGTCTGCAAAGTGATATTTGGGACTATTGGGGCCCAGTGACAAAGGAAATATCCTCACATAATAAACTGAAGAGAAGCTTTCTGAGAAACTGCATTGAGTGTGAATGCAACTCACAGAGTTACACTCTATCAGTGATCATTTTGTGAGCACACGTTACTGGAATCTGCAATTAGATACTTCATAGCGCAATGAACATTACAGTGACAAAGGAAAATATCCCATGAAAACTGAAAGAAGCTTTCTTAGAAACTTCTTTCTGATCTGTGAGTTCATCTCACAGAGTTACAACCACTGCCTCAGGAAGTAGTTTGCTAAGACTCTTTTCGTGGAATCTGCAAAGTGATATTTGGGAGCCTTGGGCCCATTGTGATAAAGGAAATATCCTCACGAATAATACTTAACGAGAAGGCTTTCTGAGAAAACGTGCATTGCCAAGTGTGATAGGCAGACTCACAGAGTTACACGTTCTCTTCAATGATCAGTTTGTTAGCACAGTCTTTCCTGGAAATCTGCAATTAAGATACTTCATAGCGCAATGACACATTACAGTGACAAAGGAAATAGTCCACAGATGAAACTAGAAGGAAACTTTCTTAGAAACTTCTTGGTGATGTGTGTGAATTCATCTCACAGAGTTACACTTTTGTTTCGTGGAGCAGCCATTAACACTGTCTTTGAGGAATCTGAGAAGGGCTTCTTTGGATCACATTGAGGCCTACGCTGATAAAGGAAATTTAATCCGTTCAAAACGTGAAAGAAGCTTTCTGAGAAACTTCTTTCTGATCTGTGAGTTCATCTCACAGAGTTACAACCTCTGCCTCAAGAAGCAGTTTGCTAAGACTCTTTTCGTGGAATCTGCAAAGTGATATTTGGGAGCCTATTGGGGCCCATGGTGATAAAGGAAATATCCTCACATAATAACTAAAGAGAAGCTTTCTGAGAAACTGCATTGCCAAGTGTGAATGCAACTCACAGAGTTACACGTTTCTCTTCAGTGATCAGTTTGTTAGCACAGTTTTCTGGAAATCTGCAATTAGATACTTCATAGCGCAATGAACATTACAGTGACAAAGGAAATATCCACAGATGAAAACTAGAAAGAAGCTTTCTTAGAAACTTCTTGGTGATGTGTGAATTCATCTCACAGAGTTACACTTATGTTCGTGGAGCAGTCCATTAACACTGTCTTTGAGGAATCTGAGAAGGGCTTCTTTGGATCACATTGAGGCCTACGCTGATAAAGGAAATTTCATCCGTTCAAAACGTGAAAGAAGCTTTCTGAGAAACTTCTTTCTGATCTGTGAGTTCATCTCACAGAGTTACAACCTCTGCCTCAAGAAGCAGTTTGCTAACACTCTTTTCGTGGAATCTGCAAAGTGATATTTGGGAGCCTATTGGGGCCCATGGTGATAAAGGAAATATCCTCACATAATAACTAAAGAGAAGCTTTCTGAGAAACTGCATTGCCAAGTGTGAATGCAACTCACAGAGTTACACGTTTCTCTTCAGTGATCAGTTTGTTAGCACAGTTTTCTGGAAATCTGCAATTAGATACTTCATAGCGCAATGAACATTACAGTGACAAAGGAAATATCCACAGATGAAAACTAGAAAGAAGCTTTCTTAGAAACTTCTTGGTGATGTGTGAATTCATCTCACAGAGTTACACTTATGTTTCGTGGAGCAGTCCATTAACACTGTCTTTGAGGAATCTGAGAAGGGCTTCTTTGGATCACATTGAGGCCTACGCTGATAAAGGAAATTTCATCCGTTCAAAACGTGAAAGAAGCTTTCTGAGAAACTTCTTTCTGATCTGTGAGTTCATCTCACAGAGTTACAACCTCTGCCTCAAGAAGCAGTTTGCTAACACTCTTTTCGTGGAATCTGCAAAGTGATATTTGGGAGCCTATTGGGGCCCATGGTGATAAAGGAAATATCCTCACATAATAACTAAAGAGAAGCTTTCTGAGAAACTGCATTGCCAAGTGTGAATGCAACTCACAGAGTTACACGTTTCTCTTCAGTGATCAGTTTGTTAGCACAGTTTTCTGGAAATCTGCAATTAGATACTTCATAGCGCAATGAACATTACAGTGACAAAGGAAATATCCACAGATGAAAACTAGAAAGAAGCTTTCTTAGAAACTTCTTGGTGATGTGTGAATTCATCTCACAGAGTTACACTTATGTTTCGTGGAGCAGTCCATTAACACTGTCTTTGAGGAATCTGAGAAGGGCTTCTTTGGATCACATTGAGGCCTACGCTGATAAAGGAAATTTCATCCGTTCAAAACGTGAAAGAAGCTTTCTGAGAAACTTCTTTCTGATCTGTGAGTTCATCTCACAGAGTTACAACCTCTGCCTCAAGAAGCAGTTTGCTAACACTCTTTTCGTGGAATCTGCAAAGTGATATTTGGGAGCCTATTGGGGCCCATGGTGATAAAGGAAATATCCTCACATAATAACTAAAGAGAAGCTTTCTGAGAAACTGCATTGCCAAGTGTGAATGCAACTCACAGAGTTACACGTTTCTCTTCAGTGATCAGTTTGTTAGCACAGTTTTCTGGAAATCTGCAATTAGATACTTCATAGCGCAATGAACATTACAGTGACAAAGGAAATATCCACAGATGAAAACTAGAAAGAAGCTTTCTTAGAAACTTCTTGGTGATGTGTGAATTCATCTCACAGAGTTACACTTATGTTTCGTGGAGCAGTCCATTAACACTGTCTTTGAGGAATCTGAGAAGGGCTTCTTTGGATCACATTGAGGCCTACGCTGATAAAGGAAATTTCATCCGTTCAAAACGTGAAAGAAGCTTTCTGAGAAACTTCTTTCTGATCTGTGAGTTCATCTCACAGAGTTACAACCTCTGCCTCAAGAAGCAGTTTGCTAACACTCTTTTCGTGGAATCTGCAAAGTGATATTTGGGAGCCTATTGGGGCCCATGGTGATAAAGGAAATATCCTCACATAATAACTAAAGAGAAGCTTTCTGAGAAACTGCATTGCCAAGTGTGAATGCAACTCACAGAGTTACACGTTTCTCTTCAGTGATCAGTTTGTTAGCACAGTTTTCTGGAAATCTGCAATTAGATACTTCATAGCGCAATGAACATTACAGTGACAAAGGAAATATCCACAGATGAAAACTAGAAAGAAGCTTTCTTAGAAACTTCTTGGTGATGTGTGAATTCATCTCACAGAGTTACACTTATGTTTCGTGGAGCAGTCCATTAACACTGTCTTTGAGGAATCTGAGAAGGGCTTCTTTGGATCACATTGAGGCCTACGCTGATAAAGGAAATTTCATCCGTTCAAAACGTGAAAGAAGCTTTCTGAGAAACTTCTTTCTGATCTGTGAGTTCATCTCACAGAGTTACAACCTCTGCCTCAAGAAGCAGTTTGCTAACACTCTTTTCGTGGAATCTGCAAAGTGATATTTGGGAGCCTATTGGGGCCCATGGTGATAAAGGAAATATCCTCACATAATAACTAAAGAGAAGCTTTCTGAGAAACTGCATTGCCAAGTGTGAATGCAACTCACAGAGTTACACGTTTCTCTTCAGTGATCAGTTTGTTAGCACAGTTTTCTGGAAATCTGCAATTAGATACTTCATAGCGCAATGAACATTACAGTGACAAAGGAAATATCCACAGATGAAAACTAGAAAGAAGCTTTCTTAGAAACTTCTTGGTGATGTGTGAATTCATCTCACAGAGTTACACTTATGTTTCGTGGAGCAGTCCATTAACACTGTCTTTGAGGAATCTGAGAAGGGCTTCTTTGGATCACATTGAGGCCTACGCTGATAAAGGAAATTTCATCCGTTCAAAACGTGAAAGAAGCTTTCTGAGAAACTTCTTTCTGATCTGTGAGTTCATCTCACAGAGTTACAACCTCTGCCTCAAGAAGCAGTTTGCTAACACTCTTTTCGTGGAATCTGCAAAGTGATATTTGGGAGCCTATTGGGGCCCATGGTGATAAAGGAAATATCCTCACATAATAACTAAAGAGAAGCTTTCTGAGAAACTGCATTGCCAAGTGTGAATGCAACTCACAGAGTTACACGTTTCTCTTCAGTGATCAGTTTGTTAGCACAGTTTTCTGGAAATCTGCAATTAGATACTTCATAGCGCAATGAACATTACAGTGACAAAGGAAATATCCACAGATGAAAACTAGAAAGAAGCTTTCTTAGAAACTTCTTGGTGATGTGTGAATTCATCTCACAGAGTTACACTTATGTTTCGTGGAGCAGTCCATTAACACTGTCTTTGAGGAATCTGAGAAGGGCTTCTTTGGATCACATTGAGGCCTACGCTGATAAAGGAAATTTCATCCGTTCAAAACGTGAAAGAAGCTTTCTGAGAAACTTCTTTCTGATCTGTGAGTTCATCTCACAGAGTTACAACCTCTGCCTCAAGAAGCAGTTTGCTAACACTCTTTTCGTGGAATCTGCAAAGTGATATTTGGGAGCCTATTGGGGCCCATGGTGATAAAGGAAATATCCTCACATAATAACTAAAGAGAAGCTTTCTGAGAAACTGCATTGCCAAGTGTGAATGCAACTCACAGAGTTACACGTTTCTCTTCAGTGATCAGTTTGTTAGCACAGTTTTCTGGAAATCTGCAATTAGATACTTCATAGCGCAATGAACATTACAGTGACAAAGGAAATATCCACAGATGAAAACTAGAAAGAAGCTTTCTTAGAAACTTCTTGGTGATGTGTGAATTCATCTCACAGAGTTACACTTATGTTTCGTGGAGCAGTCCATTAACACTGTCTTTGAGGAATCTGAGAAGGGCTTCTTTGGATCACATTGAGGCCTACGCTGATAAAGGAAATTTCATCCGTTCAAAACGTGAAAGAAGCTTTCTGAGAAACTTCTTTCTGATCTGTGAGTTCATCTCACAGAGTTACAACCTCTGCCTCAAGAAGCAGTTTGCTAACACTCTTTTCGTGGAATCTGCAAAGTGATATTTGGGAGCCTATTGGGGCCCATGGTGATAAAGGAAATATCCTCACATAATAACTAAAGAGAAGCTTTCTGAGAAACTGCATTGCCAAGTGTGAATGCAACTCACAGAGTTACACGTTTCTCTTCAGTGATCAGTTTGTTAGCACAGTTTTCTGGAAATCTGCAATTAGATACTTCATAGCGCAATGAACATTACAGTGACAAAGGAAATATCCACAGATGAAAACTAGAAAGAAGCTTTCTTAGAAACTTCTTGGTGATGTGTGAATTCATCTCACAGAGTTACACTTATGTTTCGTGGAGCAGTCCATTAACACTGTCTTTGAGGAATCTGAGAAGGGCTTCTTTGGATCACATTGAGGCCTACGCTGATAAAGGAAATTTCATCCGTTCAAAACGTGAAAGAAGCTTTCTGAGAAACTTCTTTCTGATCTGTGAGTTCATCTCACAGAGTTACAACCTCTGCCTCAAGAAGCAGTTTGCTAACACTCTTTTCGTGGAATCTGCAAAGTGATATTTGGGAGCCTATTGGGGCCCATGGTGATAAAGGAAATATCCTCACATAATAACTAAAGAGAAGCTTTCTGAGAAACTGCATTGCCAAGTGTGAATGCAACTCACAGAGTTACACGTTTCTCTTCAGTGATCAGTTTGTTAGCACAGTTTTCTGGAAATCTGCAATTAGATACTTCATAGCGCAATGAACATTACAGTGACAAAGGAAATATCCACAGATGAAAACTAGAAAGAAGCTTTCTTAGAAACTTCTTGGTGATGTGTGAATTCATCTCACAGAGTTACACTTATGTTTCGTGGAGCAGTCCATTAACACTGTCTTTGAGGAATCTGAGAAGGGCTTCTTTGGATCACATTGAGGCCTACGCTGATAAAGGAAATTTCATCCGTTCAAAACGTGAAAGAAGCTTTCTGAGAAACTTCTTTCTGATCTGTGAGTTCATCTCACAGAGTTACAACCTCTGCCTCAAGAAGCAGTTTGCTAACACTCTTTTCGTGGAATCTGCAAAGTGATATTTGGGAGCCTATTGGGGCCCATGGTGATAAAGGAAATATCCTCACATAATAACTAAAGAGAAGCTTTCTGAGAAACTGCATTGCCAAGTGTGAATGCAACTCACAGAGTTACACGTTTCTCTTCAGTGATCAGTTTGTTAGCACAGTTTTCTGGAAATCTGCAATTAGATACTTCATAGCGCAATGAACATTACAGTGACAAAGGAAATATCCACAGATGAAAACTAGAAAGAAGCTTTCTTAGAAACTTCTTGGTGATGTGTGAATTCATCTCACAGAGTTACACTTATGTTTCGTGGAGCAGTCCATTAACACTGTCTTTGAGGAATCTGAGAAGGGCTTCTTTGGATCACATTGAGGCCTACGCTGATAAAGGAAATTTCATCCGTTCAAAACGTGAAAGAAGCTTTCTGAGAAACTTCTTTCTGATCTGTGAGTTCATCTCACAGAGTTACAACCTCTGCCTCAAGAAGCAGTTTGCTAACACTCTTTTCGTGGAATCTGCAAAGTGATATTTGGGAGCCTATTGGGGCCCATGGTGATAAAGGAAATATCCTCACATAATAACTAAAGAGAAGCTTTCTGAGAAACTGCATTGCCAAGTGTGAATGCAACTCACAGAGTTACACGTTTCTCTTCAGTGATCAGTTTGTTAGCACAGTTTTCTGGAAATCTGCAATTAGATACTTCATAGCGCAATGAACATTACAGTGACAAAGGAAATATCCACAGATGAAAACTAGAAAGAAGCTTTCTTAGAAACTTCTTGGTGATGTGTGAATTCATCTCACAGAGTTACACTTATGTTTCGTGGAGCAGTCCATTAACACTGTCTTTGAGGAATCTGAGAAGGGCTTCTTTGGATCACATTGAGGCCTACGCTGATAAAGGAAATTTCATCCGTTCAAAACGTGAAAGAAGCTTTCTGAGAAACTTCTTTCTGATCTGTGAGTTCATCTCACAGAGTTACAACCTCTGCCTCAAGAAGCAGTTTGCTAACACTCTTTTCGTGGAATCTGCAAAGTGATATTTGGGAGCCTATTGGGGCCCATGGTGATAAAGGAAATATCCTCACATAATAACTAAAGAGAAGCTTTCTGAGAAACTGCATTGCCAAGTGTGAATGCAACTCACAGAGTTACACGTTTCTCTTCAGTGATCAGTTTGTTAGCACAGTTTTCTGGAAATCTGCAATTAGATACTTCATAGCGCAATGAACATTACAGTGACAAAGGAAATATCCACAGATGAAAACTAGAAAGAAGCTTTCTTAGAAACTTCTTGGTGATGTGTGAATTCATCTCACAGAGTTACACTTATGTTTCGTGGAGCAGTCCATTAACACTGTCTTTGAGGAATCTGAGAAGGGCTTCTTTGGATCACATTGAGGCCTACGCTGATAAAGGAAATTTCATCCGTTCAAAACGTGAAAGAAGCTTTCTGAGAAACTTCTTTCTGATCTGTGAGTTCATCTCACAGAGTTACAACCTCTGCCTCAAGAAGCAGTTTGCTAACACTCTTTTCGTGGAATCTGCAAAGTGATATTTGGGAGCCTATTGGGGCCCATGGTGATAAAGGAAATATCCTCACATAATAACTAAAGAGAAGCTTTCTGAGAAACTGCATTGCCAAGTGTGAATGCAACTCACAGAGTTACACGTTTCTCTTCAGTGATCAGTTTGTTAGCACAGTTTTCTGGAAATCTGCAATTAGATACTTCATAGCGCAATGAACATTACAGTGACAAAGGAAATATCCACAGATGAAAACTAGAAAGAAGCTTTCTTAGAAACTTCTTGGTGATGTGTGAATTCATCTCACAGAGTTACACTTATGTTTCGTGGAGCAGTCCATTAACACTGTCTTTGAGGAATCTGAGAAGGGCTTCTTTGGATCACATTGAGGCCTACGCTGATAAAGGAAATTTCATCCGTTCAAAACGTGAAAGAAGCTTTCTGAGAAACTTCTTTCTGATCTGTGAGTTCATCTCACAGAGTTACAACCTCTGCCTCAAGAAGCAGTTTGCTAACACTCTTTTCGTGGAATCTGCAAAGTGATATTTGGGAGCCTATTGGGGCCCATGGTGATAAAGGAAATATCCTCACATAATAACTAAAGAGAAGCTTTCTGAGAAACTGCATTGCCAAGTGTGAATGCAACTCACAGAGTTACACGTTTCTCTTCAGTGATCAGTTTGTTAGCACAGTTTTCTGGAAATCTGCAATTAGATACTTCATAGCGCAATGAACATTACAGTGACAAAGGAAATATCCACAGATGAAAACTAGAAAGAAGCTTTCTTAGAAACTTCTTGGTGATGTGTGAATTCATCTCACAGAGTTACACTTATGTTTCGTGGAGCAGTCCATTAACACTGTCTTTGAGGAATCTGAGAAGGGCTTCTTTGGATCACATTGAGGCCTACGCTGATAAAGGAAATTTCATCCGTTCAAAACGTGAAAGAAGCTTTCTGAGAAACTTCTTTCTGATCTGTGAGTTCATCTCACAGAGTTACAACCTCTGCCTCAAGAAGCAGTTTGCTAACACTCTTTTCGTGGAATCTGCAAAGTGATATTTGGGAGCCTATTGGGGCCCATGGTGATAAAGGAAATATCCTCACATAATAACTAAAGAGAAGCTTTCTGAGAAACTGCATTGCCAAGTGTGAATGCAACTCACAGAGTTACACGTTTCTCTTCAGTGATCAGTTTGTTAGCACAGTTTTCTGGAAATCTGCAATTAGATACTTCATAGCGCAATGAACATTACAGTGACAAAGGAAATATCCACAGATGAAAACTAGAAAGAAGCTTTCTTAGAAACTTCTTGGTGATGTGTGAATTCATCTCACAGAGTTACACTTATGTTTCGTGGAGCAGTCCATTAACACTGTCTTTGAGGAATCTGAGAAGGGCTTCTTTGGATCACATTGAGGCCTACGCTGATAAAGGAAATTTCATCCGTTCAAAACGTGAAAGAAGCTTTCTGAGAAACTTCTTTCTGATCTGTGAGTTCATCTCACAGAGTTACAACCTCTGCCTCAAGAAGCAGTTTGCTAACACTCTTTTCGTGGAATCTGCAAAGTGATATTTGGGAGCCTATTGGGGCCCATGGTGATAAAGGAAATATCCTCACATAATAACTAAAGAGAAGCTTTCTGAGAAACTGCATTGCCAAGTGTGAATGCAACTCACAGAGTTACACGTTTCTCTTCAGTGATCAGTTTGTTAGCACAGTTTTCTGGAAATCTGCAATTAGATACTTCATAGCGCAATGAACATTACAGTGACAAAGGAAATATCCACAGATGAAAACTAGAAAGAAGCTTTCTTAGAAACTTCTTGGTGATGTGTGAATTCATCTCACAGAGTTACACTTATGTTTCGTGGAGCAGTCCATTAACACTGTCTTTGAGGAATCTGAGAAGGGCTTCTTTGGATCACATTGAGGCCTACGCTGATAAAGGAAATTTCATCCGTTCAAAACGTGAAAGAAGCTTTCTGAGAAACTTCTTTCTGATCTGTGAGTTCATCTCACAGAGTTACAACCTCTGCCTCAAGAAGCAGTTTGCTAACACTCTTTTCGTGGAATCTGCAAAGTGATATTTGGGAGCCTATTGGGGCCCATGGTGATAAAGGAAATATCCTCACATAATAACTAAAGAGAAGCTTTCTGAGAAACTGCATTGCCAAGTGTGAATGCAACTCACAGAGTTACACGTTTCTCTTCAGTGATCAGTTTGTTAGCACAGTTTTCTGGAAATCTGCAATTAGATACTTCATAGCGCAATGAACATTACAGTGACAAAGGAAATATCCACAGATGAAAACTAGAAAGAAGCTTTCTTAGAAACTTCTTGGTGATGTGTGAATTCATCTCACAGAGTTACACTTATGTTTCGTGGAGCAGGTCCATTAACACTGTCTTTGAGGAATCTGAGAAGGGCTTCTTTGGATCACATTGAGGCCTACGCTGATAAAGGAAATTTCATCCGTTCAAAACGTGAAAGAAGCTTTCTGAGAAACTTCTTTCTGATCTGTGAGTTCATCTCACAGAGTTACAACCTCTGCCTCAAGAAGCAGTTTGCTAACACTCTTTTCGTGGAATCTGCAAAGTGATATTTGGGAGCCTATTGGGGCCCATGGTGATAAAGGAAATATCCTCACATAATAACTAAAGAGAAGCTTTCTGAGAAACTGCATTGCCAAGTGTGAATGCAACTCACAGAGTTACACGTTTCTCTTCAGTGATCAGTTTGTTAGCACAGTTTTCTGGAAATCTGCAATTAGATACTTCATAGCGCAATGAACATTACAGTGACAAAGGAAATATCCACAGATGAAAACTAGAAAGAAGCTTTCTTAGAAACTTCTTGGTGATGTGTGAATTCATCTCACAGAGTTACACTTATGTTTCGTGGAGCAGGCCATTAACACTGTCTTTGAGGAATCTGAGAAGGGCTTCTTTGGATCACATTGAGGCCTACGCTGATAAAGGAAATTTCATCCGTTCAAAACGTGAAAGAAGCTTTCTGAGAAACTTCTTTCTGATCTGTGAGTTCATCTCACAGAGTTACAACCTCTGCCTCAAGAAGCAGTTTGCTAACACTCTTTTCGTGGAATCTGCAAAGTGATATTTGGGAGCCTATTGGGGCCCATGGTGATAAAGGAAATATCCTCACATAATAACTAAAGAGAAGCTTTCTGAGAAACTGCATTGCCAAGTGTGAATGCAACTCACAGAGTTACACGTTTCTCTTCAGTGATCAGTTTGTTAGCACAGTTTTCTGGAAATCTGCAATTAGATACTTCATAGCGCAATGAACATTACAGTGACAAAGGAAATATCCACAGATGAAAACTAGAAAGAAGCTTTCTTAGAAACTTCTTGGTGATGTGTGAATTCATCTCACAGAGTTACACTTATGTTTCGTGGAGCAGGCCATTAACACTGTCTTTGAGGAATCTGAGAAGGGCTTCTTTGGATCACATTGAGGCCTACGCTGATAAAGGAAATTTCATCCGTTCAAAACGTGAAAGAAGCTTTCTGAGAAACTTCTTTCTGATCTGTGAGTTCATCTCACAGAGTTACAACCTCTGCCTCAAGAAGCAGTTTGCTAACACTCTTTTCGTGGAATCTGCAAAGTGATATTTGGGAGCCTATTGGGGCCCATGGTGATAAAGAAAATATCCTCACATAATAACTAAAGAGAAGCTTTCTGAGAAACTGCATTGCCAAGTGTGAATGCAACTCACAGAGTTACACGTTTCTCTTCAGTGATCAGTTTGTGAGCACAGTTTTCTGGAAATCTGCAATTAGATACTTCATAGCGCAATGAACATTACAGTGACAAAGGAAATATCCACAGATGAAAACTAGAAAGAAGCTTTCTTAGAAACTTCTTGGTGATGTGTGAATTCATCTCACAGAGTTACACTTATGTTTCGTGGAGCAGTCCATTAACACTGTCTTTGAGGAATCTGAGAAGGGCTTCTTTGGATCACATTGAGGCCTACGCTGATAAAGGAAATTTCATCCGTTCAAAACGTGAAAGAAGCTTTCTGAGAAACTTCTTTCTGATCTGTGAGTTCATCTCACAGAGTTACAACCTCTCCCTCAAGAAGCAGTTTGCTAACACTCTTTTCGTGGAATCTGCAAAGTGATATTTGGGAGCCTATTGGGGCCCATGGTGATAAAGGAAATATCCTCACATAATAACTAAAGAGAAGCTTTCTGAGAAACTGCATTGCCAAGTGTGAATGCAACTCACAGAGTTACACGTTTCTCTTCAGTGATCAGTTTTTGTAGCACAGTTTTCTGGAAATCTGCAATTAGATACTTCATAGCGCAGTGAACATTACAGTGACAAGGAAATATCCACAGATGAAAACTAGAAAGAAGCTTCCTTAGAAACTTCTTGGTGATGTGTGAATTCATCTCACAGAGTTACACTTATGTTTCGTGGAGCAGGCCATAACACTGTCTTTGAGGAATCTGAGAAGGGCTTCTTTGGATCAACATTGAGGCCTACGCTGATAAAGGAAATTTCATCCGTTCAAAACCGGAAAGAAGCTTTCTGAGAAACTCTTTCTGATCTGTGAGTTCATCTCACAGAGTTACAACCTCTGCCTCAAGAAGCAAGTTTGCTAACACTCTTTTCGTGGAATCTGCAAAGTGATATTGGGAGCCTATTGGGGCCCATGGTGATAAGGAATATCCTCACATAATAACTAAAGAGAAGCTTTCTGAGAAACTGCATTGCCAAGTGTGAATGCAACTCACAGAGTTACACGTTTCTCTTCAGTGATCAGTTTGTTAGCACAGTTTTCTGGAAATCTGCAATTAGATACTTCATAGCGCAATGAACATTACAGTGACAAAGGAAATATCACAGATGAAAACTAGAAAGGAAGCTTTCTTAGAAACTTCTTGTGATGTGTGAATTCATCTCACAGAGTTACACTTATGTTTTCGTGGAGCAGCCATTAACACTGTCTTTGAGGAATCTGAGAAGGGCTTCTTTGGATCAATTGAGGCCTACGCTGATAAAGGAATTTCATCCGTTCAAAAACGGAAAGAAGCTTTCTGAGAAACTTCCTTCTGATCTGTGAGTTCATCTCAAGAGTTACAACCTCTTGCCTCAAAGAAGAAGTTTGCTAACACTCTTTTCGTGGAATCTGCAAAGTGATATTTGGGAGCCTATTGGGGCCCATGGTGATAAAGGAAATATCCTCACATAATAACTAAAGAGAAGCTTTCTGAGAAACTGCATTGCCAAGTGTGAATGCAACTCACAGAGTTACCACGTTTCTCTTCAGTGATCAGTTTGTTAGCACAGTTTTTCTGGAAATCTGCAATTAGATACTTCATAGCGCAATGAACATGACAGTGACAAAGGAAATATCCACAGATGAAAACTAGAAAGAAGCTTTCTTAGAAACTTCTTGGTGATGTGTGAATTCATCTCACAGAGTTACACTTATGTTTCGTGGAGCAGTCCATTAACACTGTCTTTGAGGAATCTGAGAAGGGCTTCTTTGGATCCATTGAGGCCTACGCTGATAAAGGAAATTTCATCCGTTCAAAACGTGAAAGAAGCTTTCTGAGAAACTTCTTCTGATCTGTGAGTTCATCTCACAGAGTTACAACCTCTGCCTCAAGAAGCAGTTTGCTAACACTCTTTTCGTTGGAATCTGCAAAGTGATATTTGGGAGCCTATTGGGGCCCATGGTGATAAAGGAATTATCCTCACATAATAACTAAAGAGAAGCTTTCTGAGAAACTGCATTGCCATGTGTGAATGCAACTCACAGAGTTACACGTTTTCTCTTCAGTGATCAGTTTGTTCGCACAGTTTTCTGGAAATCTGCAATTAAGATACTTCATAGCGCAATGAACATTACCAGTGACAAAGGAATATCGCACAGATGAAAACTAGAAAGAAACTTTCTTAGAAAACTCTTGGTGAAGTGTGAATTCATCTCACAGAGTTACACTTATGTTTCGTGGAGCAGGCCATTAACACTGTCTTTGAGGAATCTGAGAAGGGCTTCTTTGGATCACATTGAGGCCTACGCTGATAAAGGAAATTTCATCCGTTTCAAAACGTGAAAGAAGCTTTTCTGAGAAACTTCTTTCTGATCTGTGAGTTCATCTCACAGAGTTACAACCTCTGCCTCAAGAAGCAGTTTGCTAACACTCTTTTCGTGGAATCTGCAAAGTGATATTTGGGAGCCTATTGGGGCCCATGGTGATAAAGGAAATATCCTCACATAATAACTAAAGAGAAGCTTTCTGAGAAACTGCATTGCAAGTGGTGAATGCCAACTCACAGAGTTACACGTTTCTCTTCAGGATCAGTTTGTTAGCACAGTTTTCTGGAAATCTGCAATTAGATACTTCATAGCGCAATGAACATTACAGTGACAAAGGAAATATCCACAGATGAAAACTAGAAAGAAGCTTTCTTAGAAACTTCTTGGTGATGTGTGAATTCATCTCACAGAGTTACACTTATGTTTCGTGGAGCAGTCCATTAACACTGTCTTTGAGGAATCTGAGAAGGGCTTCTTTGGATCACATTGAGGCCTACGCTGATAAAGGAAATTTCATCCGTTCAAAACGTGAAAGAAGCTTTCTGAGAAACTTCTTTCTGATCTGTGAGTTCATCTCACAGAGTTACAACCTCTGCCTCAAGAAGCAGTTTTGCTAACACTCTTTTCGTGGAATCTGCAAAGTGATATTTGGGAGCCTATGGGGCCCATGGTGATAAAGGAAATATCCTCACATAATAACTAAAGAGAAGCTTTCTGAGAAACTGCATTGCCAGTGTGAATGCAACTCACAGAGTTACACGTTTCTCTTCAGTGATCAGTTTGTTTAGCACAGTTTTATGGAAATCTGCAATTAGATACTTCATAGCACAATGAACATTACAGTGACAAAGGAAATATCTACGGATGAAAAACTAGAAAGAAGCTTTCTTAGAACTTCTTGGTGATGTGTGAATTCATCTCACAGAGTTACACTTATGTTTCGTGGAGCAGGCCATTAACACTGTCTTTGAGGAATCTGAGAAGGGCTTCTTTGGATCAAATTGAGGCCTACGGCTGATAACGGAATTTTCATCGGTTAAAACGTGAAAGAAGCTTTCTGAGAAAATTTCCTTTCTGATCTGTGAGTTCATCTCACGAGTTACAACCTCTGCCTCAAGAAAGCAGTTTGCTACAATCTTTTCGTGGAATCTGCAAAGTGAATATTTGGGAGCCTATTGGGGCCCATGGTGATAAAGGAAATATCCTCACATAATAAATAAAGAGAAGCTTCTCGAGAAACTGCATTGCCAAGTGTGAATGCAACTCACAGAGTTACACGTTTCTCTTCAGTGATCAGTTTGTTATGCACAGTTTTCTGGAAATCTGCAATTAGATACTTCATAGCGCAATGAAACATTCGGTGACAAAGGAAATATCCACAGATGAAAACTAGAAAGAAACCTTTCTTAGAAACTTCTTGGTGATGTGTGAATTCATCTCTAAGAGTTACACTTATGTTTCGTGGAGCAGCCATTAACACTGTCTTTGAGGAATCTGAGAAGGGCTTCTTTGGATCACATTGAGGCCTACGCTGATAAAGGAAATTTCATCCGTTCAAAACGTGAAAGAAGCTTTCTGAGAAACTTCTTTCTGATCTGTGAGTTCATCTCACAGAGTTACAACCTCTGCCTCAAGAAGCAGTTTGCTAACACTCTTTTCGTGGAATCTGCAAAGTGATATT